>NC_061116.1:31339698-31376250 GCF_002878395.1 Capsicum annuum
AATCATAAACATAAAGATTTCATAATAATCATTATAAGATATGGGTTCATGCTTCAAATTCGTAAAAGTCAAATAAAAATCATGCCTTTGTAAAGAAAATTACTTTTGGACACAAGAACAAAAAAGAGTTCTTGTTGAAAAACCCCCGCATGCCTTGAATGATGAACTTTAGATCGATACTCGTTTTTGAGATGTTAATCGTGCCTTTGAATGATGGTTCTTGGAGTTCTTGAACTAGGAACTTGGAATCTTGAATAAATTTGCAGAATTAATGGTGATCTTTGGAGGTTCTTGAAGTTCTTGAACTAGGAACTTGGAATCTTGAATAAATTTGCAGAATTAATGGTGAACTTTGGAGATTCTTAAAGTTGGATGTAGGAGCTTAGGGTTTTCTTTTTGAGGGAATTTGATGAGATATAACCTATAATGCTTCTAATAGGCTTTAATATAGGATTTGGATGGATTTTGAGTGAGGGGGAATGACCAAAACGCCCCTAAAAATCAAATAATTCTCGAATCTGTCCTTTGATGGACTGTTTTGATTGTCTAAAGTAGATCAACTATAACATTTTACTCCGATATCCAAATTGGATGATACCAATTTAATTAGAAAGAGGACTCTCATATCTTTCCGTTGATATATAGTATCTTACCCAGATCATTGTGTACGAGGAGTTATGATCGTTTGAAGTTGACCCAAAAATTTTCTTTTGATAGGCTGAAGTAGATCGACCATAACTTTTTGCTTTGATAGACAAATTGGATGAAACCAATTTCATTGGAAAGAGGACTCGCAGAGCTTTCTGTTGATATATAGTAAATCACCCAGATCATTATGTACAAGGAGTTATGATCATTTAAAGTTGGAGCAAAATTACACTAGGCCTCAGTACTTTTTCCTGCACGTTTTACTGTTCACTACTATTCACGGTTCGATCGGAATGTTCATAACTCGTCTCTCGGGTGTCCGTTTTGGATGATCCACATATCGTTGTTAAGATTATTCGATACTCTACGCAATGGTGGGTGGTAATCTAAGATATTTCATACAAAAAATTTATAATTCATTCTAGAAGATAGAACCCAACACGTTTGTGCATAAAATTTCAATGAAAAATTTCTCGGGGTATTACAGTAGGCAACCTATGTCGGCTTCGGTCAACCCTTTAGAGAAATTTATCCTTTGTTTTTATGTATAAACTACGTGATGACCTAAATTCTTGAGAAAGGCATACATAGGCGGCCTATGTCGGCTTCGGTCAACCCAGTATATCCCTAGCGTAGGCTTGAACTACGTTTGACCTGATCCCTGCTTCAGTGGGATACGTAGGCGCCCTAATAGCTCGGTCATATAACCCTAGAAAAGGAAAACTAGGGCAGAGTTTTCGAGAAGAAATCTCGAAAATTCACAAGAGAAGATCGACATCCAACAAAAAGAATGAAGATCAGCAAAGACTTCAGATCCACTCGGGTTGGTATCATTTCAAACAACTTTAAAATGGGGCAGAAATTTTGAGGAAGACCTCCAAATTTCCACCAAATGTCGGAACATATTCCAAATTCCCCAGCACTAGAGGTTAAAGCTTTGGAAGCCACCAACTGTAACAAAGTCTGGGTAGACTCAATTTTTGGCTATAATAGAACTACTTGAAGAAACCCTCCAACAATGACCATGAGTTTTGGAAACCATTTGTCGAGTATAGTCAAAACAATGAGGAAGACGTTTGTTGAGCTAGTACATGACATGATGGGCAGAGATTTTCTACAGTTTTACATAAGTTTTTGAAGTTATTTTCAAAAATTTAAGACTATTTTCAAAAATCGTACGACTCACTTATTTAGTACTTGCCTAGACATCATTTGGGATGGAGTGTCAGGGTGGAAGTCCCGATATGGTGGAATGCCCAAGAGATGCAAAGGAGCAAATCAAGGATCGAAGAAGGTCAACACAAAGTAATTTTATTCAAACTAATCATTTTGTGGATGCAGGGATCGATATACAAAAATAAGGGTCTCTTTAAAAAATCTCTGAGCAAAGTGGGAGCCACAATAGAGCATTAATACCCAAGAACGGTATTTTAGGGCAGCCCTAAAAATAGGTTTAATGCCCATTTATTGAGGACCTTTTGATTTGTCCATCGCATTTCTTGAGATCGTAGGCGACAAATAAAAGCTCTTTATCTTCTTTACACATATCGTATTTAGAAGTTTCCTAAAAATAGTTGCTAGTAAAAGAGAATTTGTGTCTACTAATCGTCTACCTTGAGTACAGGTACATGTAGAAAGTAGGACGCTGACAAATGAAATCAGGTAAAATTACACATCATAGCCGCAAGGCATCGCCACAATGACTATTGCATATCATCGCCACGATGGCTATTGTATATCATCGCCACAATGGCTATTACATATCATAGCCACAATGGCTATTACATATCATAGCCACAATGGCTATTGGATATCATCGCCACAATGGCTATTGCATATCATCGCCAAAATGACTATTGCATATCATCGCACAATGGCTATTGCATATCATGGCCACAATGGCTATTGCGTATTATCGCCAAAATGGATATTGCATATAATCGCCACAATGGCTATTGCATATCATCGCCACAATGGCTATTGCATATCATCGCCACAATGGCTATTGCATATCATCGCCACAATGGCTATTGCATATCATCACCACAATGTCTATGGCTATTGCATATCATAGCCACAATGGCAATTGTATATCATCGCCATAATGGATATTGTATATCATTGCCACAATGGCTATTACATATTATCGCCACAAGGGCTATTGCATATCACCACCCCAAGGGCCATTACATATCATTTCCACAAAGGCCATCTCATACCATCGCCCTAGAAGGCATTCAATATCTGTTAACACGCTAGACAGAAATATTGGCATTGAGGATATCTCATCATTTCATGAATCAGCATATGAATGCATCGAGGGTACACGATTTAAAGGGACGCCTTTAAGTCACTATCTAAGGATGAATAATATGTAAGGTTTTCTAGAAATTGACAATTTAATAGATTATCTATAAGTTATATTATTTGAAATAGGATAGTGTGCAAGATCACCTATGAGTTGATAGCGTGTAGGTCATATGTAAGCCACAACAACATCCTAATCGGATAGTGTGCAAGATTGCCCAAAAATTGATAGTTCAAAGGTTGTCCATAAGTCGCAACTAAATCCTTATCGAAAAATATGCAAGATTATCAAATTGATACATCCAGGGATTCTCTATAAGCCGCATCATATCCAAGATCGATTATGTGCAGGATTACCCAAAAACTAATAATTTGAGAGATTATCTGTAAGTCATATTGTATCCAAGGTCGGATGATGTGCAGGAACACCTGAAAGCTAGCGATTGGAGGGATATCTATAAGACATCTCTTATCCAAAGTCGGATAATGTGCAGGATTACCTAAAAGCTAGAGATTCAAAGGATATTTGTAAGTCACCGCATATCCAATATCAAATAATATTCAAGATTATCCAAAGATTGATAATTTAAGAAAAATTTATAAATCGATCATCGGCTAAACCGGAGAGGTTATCATTCCACATCAAACAAGTGATATAGGTAACCAAAAGGGTTGCCACACCAGCACAAGATTACACGATTGTAGAGACCGTTCTGCATAAAGTATTGCCGGTGTCCAAAAGGGCCACCCCACTTTGAAGACGTATTAAACCGATAAATATCATAAGTATACAACAACCAAGAGGGTTGTTATGTTTGTTGTTGCCAGTTATTTCATTCTAAATAGGTACATGAAGAGATGACTCCGCTTTTTAGGTCACAACTCACGTGGAGATATGGTAAAAGACTACATACCTCTTTTGTGAATTATGTTTAGTACGAACACTTTTTTCTTGAAGCATTGTTGAGAGCATCCGAGAGGATGAAAATCTCAAATAAAAACCATAGGTGCGGACAACTTCAGGTAGGATGCAACACAACGTGGAACTCTTTCTTAGCAGCAAATCGGGACATAGTCTAAAGAAAGACGTCAAACTCTTTGGACGCGAGCTAAATGATGATTGCCACCACCATCCAACCAAACCCCTGTTAGAAGGCTTATGGGTATTTCAGGATATTCTGGTTTCAGCTTCACCTTTGGGATATTTTTAAACTCATGCCGAGGGTAACCTTCTTTTTTTTTTTCAAATTAGGGTGGCAACACACTTAGAGTTTTGGAAATCATGTCCAGGTAAGTTCTTGACTATGGATGTGAAGGATCCCAAATTCATGGTCAAGAGGTTACAAGCCTATTTTTTACAACTCGATCAACTTGTCACTCATTCCGAGCTAAAGATGGTCTGAAATAAAAGACTATCTTTTCTACCGATTGAGTCAAACTACAAGCAGTCTGATTTTCTAAAATCTTGGGGATATGTAGGTTGGGATCTATGTATAAAACTAGATTGCATTCCAACCTCCCCCCAATCCCTTTATTCCCCAGTTTCTCAGTTTTATCAAAAACTCTAAAATCGAGATAGCTTGTGAATTTTTAAAAAATCGTGCTTTAAATCAAGCTCTATGAACTACAAGTGGCCTGAATTCTCATGTAACCTGAGATATATAGGAAACCTAATACCAAGGTCCGGCCATGACTCTATGAAACTCGTGTGAAAACCAGCCTTTTTCAGATTCGAATCTATGATCGGACAAAAATTAGGAACGTCAACCTCCCTTTGCCTAGGGTTACTTACATCCACCCTACCCAAAGGGAGGGGGCAGTTGTTGATACTTAATTTTTCCCCTCCATGACTAATTCTAATCCTGAGTTTCTTCAGTTTTTAATAAAACCAAAATACTTATTTCATCCAAATGAAAAAAATAAATATTTTTCGCACGTGATTTTGTCATTTTAAGTAGCGATTATATACTATCGTGTTCAGTTATACGAGATTATATAATTTGTTACTTAAATATTTATTTTACAAAATATCAAATTTAATTAAGGATCATCTTGAAAATAAATTCCAATGATTAAAATCTTGATTTAAATATAATTTATTCTCAAAAATAATTTATTTGGATAAATATGCTTTTGATTTTATTAAATCAAGAAGCTCGGGACTAAAAAAAAAGATATTAATTCATATCGAATTTTAATTTAATTTAGCCAATCTATTAGATTTGACCATAATTGAAAATTGGTCATAATTGCAATGCAATTCGTCAATTGATTTTTAATTTGGTCAAAATAAATAAATATGGCTAGATTTTAAATTCCAATTGGGGTTATATTTTAAATAATCCCAAAATTCTCAAGAACTCTCATAACTTCTATCCAATTCTCACCAAAAATATAAATTTAAATTGTACTATATTGTACTATTCCCCCCACCTTTGTCCTTTTCCAATTTTGAAATTCAAAGATTGTACTACATTGTACTATTCCCCCCACATTATCTTCCACCTCACCTTATCTTTAATTTTTACATTCCAAAACCCCCCCCTAAATGCTTTTTCTCCCACATTGGTGGATGACAATAAATAAATCTCTATCCTTTCCTATAAATACTTTTTCTTCCATATTGGTGGATGACAAGAAATAAATCTCTATTCTTTCCTATAAATACTTTTCTCCCACATTGGTGGAAAAAAAAATACCCCATTCTCTTCTATAAGAAGGAAGAAAAAAAAGGCTAGAAAGGTGAAAAAATCCTTTTGAGCAAAAATAGTTATTTTTATTTAGTAAAAATTTTTGTTTCATAAAGTTGCTCGGCTAATCAAAATTTTTGAGTTGCCGGCGACGTTTTTTGGTAGTGGTTGATTCTAACGAAGGTCGTAGTCTCGTTTTGCTGCCCCCCAAAAGGTAAACACACCTTTTTTCTTTTTTTTTTTATTATTTTAGTTTTTATTATCGTTTTTCTCTTCATCTTTTTTCTTCTTCGTAGTTCGTAGATATAATTTTATTTGTTGGGATTGTATGTTGTAGATGGCCTTGAAGGTCCTAGGACGTTGTGGTATTGATATTCTAATTATTTTCATGTTCATGATATAAAAATGAGCTAGCAATAGTTGTATGTGCCTTTTTTGACTTTATTCTTTGATTATTTTAGATAAAGTTTCAATCTTTGCTTAAACGATGTATTTATGTTTTTTTTAAACTCATTGTTGTTGGATACATTTGTTTTTAGTATGTAAAGTTATTTTCTTTATGTTTATAAGAATAGTTAATGTTGAATGTTTTGCCTTTTCACCTTATTCTTTGATTATTTGAATAAAGTTTAGATCTTTACTTGAAAAACGATACCCATGTCTTGTTTAAACTTATTGTTGGTAGATATATTTGTTCTTAGCATGTAAAGTTATTTCCTTTATGTTGAAAAGAATAGATAATATTGATTGTTTCTCTTTTTTTACTTTGTTCTTTGATTATTTTGGATAAATTTTAGATCTTTACTTGAAAAATATACTCATGTCTTGTTTAAACTTATTGCTGGTAGATATATTTTTTTTTAGCATGTAAAGTTGTTTATTTTATGTTGGAAGAATAGTTATTATTATTTGTTGCGCCTTAATAAAAATAATAATTAGTTAAGTCAAGAATTTATCATTTGCTTACTAATTATTTTAATGGATTTCAAAACCCTCATATAAGATATGAAGTGCTAGCTTTATTTTTCATCCAAGATGTTTATTCTTCTTTGTTCGCATATTGTCTTTTTAAAATGATAAGAAAGTTTGAACTTTTGCGGCTAAATAAAATTATTTGGATATTTTTGACTCATGCAAAGTATGATTGTGAAACTTTTGCTTTACATTTTTTATTTGTTGACTCTCATTCTTGTGCAAGTGTGCTTATTCTTGTCATTCAAAAATTGGTTCTTGATAGTTTATTTTACTTTGAAATATGTCACTTTTATGCCTTGAACATATATTAATTTCTTTATCTTTTCTTTGTATGCAAAAAATATCTCGAGTCCAAATGGACTCCTCTCCTCCTGCATTTCGTAATGGGTAAATGAGGCTCACCCCTTCGAGTCAAGTTCGAAGTTTAAACCCAAGGTCCACTACATGGCGTACGGGTGCTAGAAGATAGACAAAGATGGAAAATAGGTCAAAACCCATTGATGAGGTCACTAAAAGACTTGAAAAGTCTCAATTTTTATTATTGTCTTCTTTTTATTTATTCATTTAGTCATTTATTTATTCATTCATTTCGGCCTCGAAGTCAAAGTTGTATTTAATACAGGTAGAGCAAGACTCGAGCCAAAAGCTCAAAAAATAGTTTAGGACAGGTGAAATGGGTTGGAAGCCCAATTAGACTAGGACATGTCTCGTTGATTTGGGCCTAATGGCCTAAATCCTTTATTTTCTCCTCCCTTCCCCTTTTATATGTTTATTTGTTTATTAGTTTTGTTTAGACTTAGTTAAAATACCTACTAAGTCGCCTAAATCTATTTTACACGTCTTTTTTTTTTTGAAAAATCAAATCACTATTTCAACAAATTAATCTTTACGAAGTTAATCAAAAGACGATTTTCAAACAGTCCGGATAACCGCAAGTTAGCGGACGTTTTAGGTGCCTAACACCTTCCTAAAATATTAATAGGAACCGCTTATCTAGAATCTCTAACTTAAAACGATTTTCCTATTTTGAATTGCTTAAAATGTTTTATATAGGTTTCTTAATTCCTTTTCAAAATTAGGTGGAGACTCTCTTTCAAAAGTCAAAATTTCTCCGCAAAACAAATACAAAGAACATTCAACAGTCAACAACTATTTTAGCTCAAAACTTAGTTACCACCTCCAAGGTTAACCAATTTAAACTACTGTGTATCTTATTGAAAAACAGCAATGTAACACAAAGGATTCCATCCATGGCATCAACTAAGTACCAACAATCATGCTTATATCAACATGACACTACCCAAACAAGTAAGTCACCTAGCAACATACTAGTATGCCCTCACAACAAAGAATTTCCCCTTTTTCTCTCACAATAGAAATCAAAGTATAAACATGGAGATCATCACAAAAACACTTACTCTCAGAATGAAGTTCAAACTAATTTATGCCAAATACCATATGCTTGCCTTTATCTTTATTTCCAAAGTGTCTAGACAGGTAAGCTAAGATCACTATAGGGCTTTCTTAGGCTTGTAATGTAGGCTAAGGGCTGGTATGATATTAGATGACATTTAGAGTGAATAACCTCCTTGGCAGTACCTTTTTTTTTTCTCTTTACCACACATTCAGAATGGGTGTAGTTTTTCTTTTTATTCAAACAAACTTCTTTTCTAGCTCTTTTTCACCAACACCCAATTTTCTATTTCTTTTTCACTTATTTTTTTCTTCTACTCTACCCTTATTCATACCTAATTTACATCACTTACCCCTATGATAGCCACCCTTAACTTAAGCTATTTGTCTAAGTCAAGGTGCACAGTGTCCAAGGAGGACCAGGGCCAAAACAGGTTCATTATGATAAATAAAAAGGGAAGGTGATAGGTATCTTAGAAAGAAACTGGTCAATTCAGGATCAAACAAGGATCAAAATATAACATGCATTATAGGAATGTCATTTAGGCTAATAGTGACTTAAATTCAAAAATGGCCTATGATCATTTCCAAACCCCTACCTTTCAACTAAGGTAAGATGATTGGGTAAGTTCTAGATTCGGCAGTACAAAGGGAACTCAGTAAAATCTTACACACATGACACACAGTTACATCACAAGCTATTACCTATTTAGTTTATCCAATTGTTAGCAGTGATTATCATGTCACTAGTACTAATGCCATAACAAGATGCACAGTGGTCACACATGAATGTATGTCACACAGTTATAAAACAAATCATTGGAGAGGTGTTCAAAAAATCAACAAAAATATGTCAACTATCCCAGATACTTATTTTTCCCTTAATTAACCACAACAAATCACAAAACAAACACAATACGCCTAAACAATCCGGCTCTACTAGGAACAAGACTTTGGGGAAAAGAGGCACGGCAACAAAAACCCCAAGAGGACATCAATACCTACAAGTAGCCCTAATACACCCTCAACTTAAAATCATGCAATGTCCTCAATGCATCAAACCAAAACAAGAGAGTTAGAAGCATACCTGTGGCACCATAGGTGCGAAGATTTGATGTCAATTACATTACACGAATACAAACAACAAAATACCCTGGGTTGCCTCCCAAGAAGTACCTAATTTAGTGTCGCAGCACGACTCAGTTATCTTGACTACTCAAACTTCATCAAGATACCTTGTTGATAATTATATATGAGTCTACTTAAAGGATTTGAAATGCTGGCCCAACTTTTGATCAATACATCTTTGGGGTGTATTGGGCAAATGTGAGGGCATGATGAGGAATGTTCTATCATGCCACTTCGAAGACTTGAACTGCTTGCCCAATTTTGCATCAAACTTTCGTGTGGGCTCATTTGGCAATGGTGAGAATCTTAAACAGCCACTAAATAGACATCGATCTTTAAGCTCCTTGGCCTTCAATATTGGGGTTGTAGTATACCCTTTTGGAAGGACAAACTCCAAAATGTAAGAATCTTCCTCCCTATTTTCAAAATTCATCATTTGCTTGGGTGATTCAACTTTCATCACATCCACTAAGCATAATGTTGAAAAATGATTCAAATGAGGACTAACCCTTAATTTTAGAACAACTTCCCTATTAGTATTTTTACCCTGAAATAGACTAGAGTCTTCACGAGGATTGTGCTTGATTTCTTCTTTTGACTCTAATACCATTTCCTCATCCTTGGCATCTTCATTCATGAATGGTTTGGTTTGTTGGGAAATCACCGAGGGTTGCTCAACATCAAGCTTATCATCAACATTGGATTTTTTCTCCTCATCCTTACACTCTTCCATTATTTTAAATAATTCCATAGATAAGATATCATCTAAACATAATGTAGAAAAGTGTTTTGGATGATTGGCCTCGATATCCATCTCTTCTATCCTTTCTCTTCCCTCATTAAATGCCCTAATGTATTGACGTATGTCACATATGGTATCATTCGTTGTGTCTATACGATCCAATATTAGTTAAAGCATAGCTTTAATGTCACTCTTTCCAGTTCTTCATTCTTTCTTTTCTTGACCATAAGACCTTTCATACTCATAAGAAAAACTAGAACTTGGATTAGCGCAATAGGGGGATGGGGCATTTGGGCAATCACTTTAATGTCCATCTTGACCACCATATAAAGAACAATTATACTCCCAGTAGGATGGAGATGGTGCACACATCTCTCTTCAGGGAGTATATCTGCAATCTTGCCAAAAGTGGGTCCATCACAATATAGACATAGATCATCCAGATAAGATTTCCAACCATCAGACTCTCATTCATTCTATGATGCCATAGTAAGAAATAAAAAAAAATAAAGAAAATCTACCTAACACAAGAAACAAAGGAAATTACAAACAAATATTTACAAGTTTGAATTCAAGCAAGTAAGCTAAAATTCAAAACTAACTTAATACGCCAAATTGTCCCCAGCAGCGGCACTATTTTTGATAATGCTCAACTTACACCTCAATTTAGTGCAAGACGGTCGTATTCAATATATTTACCCAACTTTGGAGTTGGGGTCGAATCTACAGGGAACAATGTGAGTGGCGATTAAACTAGTTTGAACCTAATGCTATAAGTCATATTCAAACAACTGGCACAAAAAAAATAAATGAGGGTTTTTAGTTTAACAAGTAATTATTGGTCACCTTGGTTTCAGTTTGTAATCAAGAGTTTATGAAATAACCAGGATTATGTTCACTAGGGCTTATGGCACATGACAAATATTAAAATTTACTCAAGGTTCTCATGGTAATTAGAATGACAAGCTATCTTTACCGATGGTATGCTCAAATGTCTCTCGACCTATTCAAGTGTCTAATTCCCTAATCCTCCCAGACTCAGGGAATCGCTTATCGCTACACAGATTTTACCTCAGGTTAATCAACCTTGTCACATCGCTGACTATTAAATGAAGCCTTTTCGAGTCCCTGTTGATAACTCACTTCCTACTGTTTATGATTTCTTTCTCAAGCAAACCAAAGTAGGCATGCCTATTGTTTGCAACCAACAGACATAAATTATAGTCTCAGAATTATCAAGAAATCCTAACACTTATGAAACCTTGAGTATTTAACACCTTATCATAACCTAACCCTAGATCCCATAATACAGGTTAATAAAATCTAGCCACTTATGATGTAACAAATAAAACACGTAATTGAGTTCATGATTTGAAAGATAAACTTACAAATATGAATAATAACTACTGAATCGCAGATTATATCACAAAGGAAATTCCAAAGTAATGATATTAATCTCTTTAAATGATTTACTTCTTCAAGCCAAGAAAATTAGAGAGAGAAAATATCAATGTATTGTCTCACCAAAAACTCAAGTGCGGCTCTCTCCCCTTCTGTGGAATAATAATATTAGAAAACCCTCCTACAGGTCTTTAAATAGTCAACCCTAAATAAGAAAATAAAATTAAAATTTAAGATTTTCTTCAGAATGGGTGACGGAATTCTTGACGGCACATCATAAGTATGACGGCGTGTGCAGGATGCCGTCAAAGTCTCCAGTGAATTACTATCTTCTAATTTTTATGACGACAAATCTGACGGTGTGTCAAATATTTGACAGCCCGTGAAAAATGTTGTCACTTCTTTATTGGAAATCAGCATAATCTACCTCAGGTTGACGGCCACTTTGACATCCCGTTCCATGCTTGACGACACTTCGAAAACATTATCACATTTCATCTAAATTCCTTAGGTTCTGTCAAAGTTTGACGGTAACTTTAATAGCTTGTCATTTGTCTGACGATGCTTCAGAAATGGCATCAATTTTAGTATAGCTCATTTGTACCAGATTTCAGCTGATTTATTCTAATTTTCTTTGGTTTCCTCCCCGATCACTTGTAGCTGCATTAAAAAAATAAAACAATCCAAAAAACAACAAAAGTTGCTTAAGACTTCACAATTATTTTCAGCTAAAATGCATTAAATCTGTTAGCTTTTTCTGACACATCAGTGTGTAACGCACTACACTTATAAGCAGGGGGCTATAAGGCATTTAGGAATGTCTTTCTCCTTTCATGATTTAGTTCATGCTATAGAGTCTGCATGTCCTCTAATTAATGATTTCCTATATTTTAGAAAGCTAACATGCCTCCCCGTCGATCCAATAAATAGAATGCCCAAGTTGAGGAGGTCTCCCCTATCTATGGGATGCAGACCCATAACAAAACTCATACTCCAGAGTTTGTTCCTACTTCAGGGGTTCCTCCAGTTCTGACCAGTCCACCTCAGGCTCTACGGACTGGTGTTAACTATCCCCATCCTCCTTAGAGTGATGTTTCAAATGCTGAGTTCCGATAGTCCATCCTTATGATTAAATAACTGGTGGCCTCTCAAACCCGTTAGTCTGAAGATGTGTGTTCTGTGTCGGGTTCATCTGAGATTACTCGGGTTGGTTAATTCATAAGACTAAACCCATCTATATTTACTGGATGAATATTGAGGAGGACCCCTGAGGGTTCATTGACAAACTGGAGAAAATTTTTAGGGTTATGCACGTAAATAAGGTTGAACGGTTGAATTGGTGGCCTATCAGTTGAAGGATGTGGACAATCAATAGTATAATGAATGAGAGGATTCAAAGGGTAGTGATACTGAACCTTCAGTGTGGGGTGAGTTTGTGGAAGATTTTGTAGATTATTTCTTTCCTCAGGAATTAAGGGAGTCAAAGGCTGAAGAATTCATGAATTTGAAATAAGGGAAAATGAGTGTCAAGGAGTACACCCTAAAATTCAACCAAGTATCCCGTTATGCTCTATAATTGGCGGGTAATATTAGAGCTCACATGAGAAAGTTTACATTCGATCTCTCAAATAATTTGGTATTGGATTGCAAAGGAGCAATGTTAAATAGAGACATGGATTTCTCCAGGCTGTCCATTCATATGCAATAGATAGAAGAGCAGAAAAAAAGGCTAGCAGAGGTAAGGGAGAAGGACAAGAAGGCCAAGAGGGCCGGGTCTACAGACCAGAATATCAATCAGCACAAAGGTGGTAATTAGGGTAACAAGTGGTCAAATAGGAAGTTTTGGAGTAATGCACAATCGTCAGCCAGTTCCCCAGTATCCAGACCTCCAGTTGATCGTCAATTTCAGAATTTTCAGCCTAGCCATGGACCGAGGATGCAAGAAACTTAGTCTTAGGTGAGTGTAGCTCATACTCATAGATCATACCTATGCTGTGGAAAATATGGAAAGGATCATACGGAGTCGTGCCAATTTGGTACACTTGTTTGCTATTTATGCGGCCAGCTAGGTCATATTAAGAGGGACTATCCCATAGCGAGGGAAAATTTTGGAGGCATTAAGTCTCAGATAAACTCTATAGCTCCTCACATAAAGGGCACTACTTCAGCTATTGGTGGTGGCCGCAATCGATTATATGCCTTATCTAATTGCTAGAATGCAGAGGTTTCACCAGATGTGGTCACAGGTATGTTACAAATTTTCTCCCGTAATGTGTATATGTTACTTGATCCTGGGTCAACCTTATCTTATGTGACCCCATATGTGGTAGTCAGTTTTGGTTTTGAGCCTAAAAATATTGTGGAATCCTTCTCTGTTTCTACTCCTTTTTGTGACTCTGTTGTGGATAGGAGGGTGTACATAAATTGTGTTGTGTATGTCTGTAATCATGATACTGTGGTAGACCTTGTAGATCTTTACATTGTTGACTTTGATGCCATTTTGGGAATGGATTGGCTCCATTCGTGCTATGCCATACAATATTGTAGAACCCAAAAAGTCACTTTCTCCTTTCTGAATAAACTAGTGATAGAGTGGGAGGGGTATTCTTTAGCACCTAGGGGAAAGTTCATATCTTATCTCAAAGCCCGCAAACCAATCTCTAAGGGATGTTTGTATCATCTTATTCGGGTCAAAGATTCCAATACTAAAAGTTTTTCCCTCCAGTCTATCCCCGTGGTTAATGAATTCTTGAAAGTCTTCCCTGATGACCTTCCAGGGATACCACCTGATAAGGAGATAGATTTTGACATTGATTTATTGCAATACACCCATTTTATTTCTATTTCTCCACACAAAATGGCTCCTGCCGAGTTGAAAGAGTTGAAAGAACAACTAAAAGATCTTCTTGACAAGGGCTTCATCCATCTTAGTGTTTCTTCCTAGGGTGAACCTGTACTCTTTGTGTGTAAGAAATACGATTTCCTCCGTATGTGTATAAAATACCGTCAGCTGAATAAGGTCACTGTTAAAAACAAATGCTCTCTTCCTAGAATTGATGATTTGTTTGCCCAACTTCAGGGTGCCAAATGTTTCTCCAAGATAGACCTTAATTCGGGGTATTACCAGTTGAAGGTTAAGGAGGCTGACATTCTAAAAACAGTTTTCCATACTCGATACGGTCATTATGAATTCTTAGTTATAACTTTCGGGCTGACTAATGCCCCCGCAACCTTTATAGACCTAATGAATAGGGTGTTTTGTTAGTTTCTAGATCTATTCGCCATAGCCTTTATTAATGATATCTTGGTTTATTCTAAGAATGAGGAGGATTATGCTAACCACCTCTAAATCATCCTTCAGACCCTTAAAGATCATGAGTTATATGCAAAGTTTTATAAATATGAATTCTGGCTTAGTGCCATCGCTTTTCTGGGGCACATTGTTTCTAGTGAGGGGATCAAAGTTAATCCACAAAAGGTTGAGGCAGTGAAAAAATGGCCCAGACCCATAACTCCAACTGATATCCGGAGCTTCTTGGGTTTAGCAGGGTATTACAGAAGATTCGTAGAGAGTTTTTCCTCCATAGCTACTCCTCTTACTAAATTGATTTAGAAGAAGGCAAAATTTTTGTGGTTTGACTCATGTGAGAGTAGTTTTGAGAAACTAAAAGATAAGTTTACTACCACGCTCGTTTTAACTCTCTCTGATGGTACAGAAGGTTTTGTGGTGTATTGTGATACATCTCAGGTATGACTTGGTTATGTGCGTATGCAACATGGTGAAGTAGCGACCTATGCATCTAGGCAATTGAAGGT
Source organism: Capsicum annuum (assembly GCF_002878395.1). Classification (NCBI taxonomy): domain Eukaryota; kingdom Viridiplantae; phylum Streptophyta; class Magnoliopsida; order Solanales; family Solanaceae; genus Capsicum; species Capsicum annuum. Next base: position 31,354,819 of record NC_061116.1, read on the forward strand.
ACACAAAAAGAATTATTCCACTCATGACTTAGAGTTAGCAGCTATGGTGTTTGCACTTAAAATATGGCGGCACTATCTTTATTGGGTGTATGTAGATATATTCACTAACCACAAAAGTTTATAGTGTGTTTTCACGTAGAAAGAATTCAATCTTAGGCAAAGACGATGGTTGGAACTATTGAAGGATTATGACATGAGCCTACACTATCATCCAGGAAAGGAAAATATGGTAGCCAACACCCTCAGTAGACTGTCAATGATAGTCTTTCTCATGTTGAGAAAGATAAAAGAAAGATGATGAAAGATATTCACCGGCTTGGAAATCTGGGGGTTCAACTTCTGGATTTTGAAGATGGAGGAGTAATTGTTCATAAGATAGCTAAATCTTCCTTATGTGCTGAAGTTAAGGAAAAGTAGGTCGAAGACCCTATCTTGTTGTAGATTAAGAATGATGTGGGTCAACAGAAGGTGATGGTGTTTAAGATTGGTGGTGATGGGATTTTGAGGTATCAAGGTAGGCTATGTACGTCAAACGTAGATGGGTTGCGAGAAAGAATTCTCGATAAAGCTCACACTTTGAGATATGTTGTTCACCCAGGCTCTACTAAAATATATCGTGATCTTAAGACGATATATTGGTGGATCAATATAAAATATGATATTGCTAACTTTGTTTCTAAGTATTTGAATTGTCAACAAGTCAAAGTAGAGCATTTGAGACCAGGTGGCACTTCCCAAGAAATAGCCTTGCCTATGTGGAAATGGGAGTTGATTAATATGGATTCTATCACAGGGCATCCGAGGTCCCAAAACCAATATGATTCTATTTGGGTGATTGTAGACCGGATAACCAAGTCAACTCACTTTTTTTCTATGAGGACTAACTATTTTGGAGATAATTATACCAAGCAGTATATTAAGGAAATAGTTCGCTTGCATGGGGCACCAGTATCCATTATATCCGATTGAGGTTCGCAATTCTCTTTGCAGTTTTGGTGGACTTTTTAGAGGGGTTTAGGTACCTAAGTAAACTTGAGTACTGCCTTCCACCCTCAGTCTGATGGGCAGGCCGAATGCACCATTTAGAACCTTGAAGATATGTTAAGGGCCTGTGTGATTGACTTCAAAGGCAATTGGGTGGATCATTTTCCATTAATGGAATTCGCCTACAACAATAGCTATCATTCCAGTATTCAGATAAACCATTTTGAGGTGCTTTATAAGAGGAGATGTAGGTCACCAGTTGGATGGTATGAAGTGGGTGAAACTCAGTTGTTTGGACCTGAACTTGTTCATCAGGCATTGGAAAATATGAAGATCGTTGGGGAGCGACTTAAGACTACTTAGAGTCATTAGAAGTCTTATGCCATTGTTAGAAGAAGAGATTTAGAATTCGAAGTTGATGATTGGGTTTTCCTCAAGTTCCCTCCATGAAGGGAGTCATGTAATTCAGAAAGAAATGGAAGCTTAGTCCTCATTACATAGGACCATATCAGATTGTGAATAGGATCGGTGGGGTTGCCTATGAGTTAGATTTACCTACCACCCTGGCTTCTGTCCATCCAGTATTCTATGTGTCTATATCAAAGTAGTGCACTGGAGATTATTTCCTAGTGTTTGCTGTAGAGGATATCAAGGTAAAAAACTCCTTGTAATATGAAGAAGAACCTATTGCCATCTTAGACCGCCAAGTTCAGAATCTAAGGAGTAAGGAAGCAGTTTCAGTGTAATACCCCAAAAAAAAATCCAAACCAATATTAGCGCCATGTTTCAATCACAAGAATAGTACATCATGATTCTTTTATAGTTTTATAAGTAATTTAGATGTATATTAAGGCTTTAAATAACTCCCAGCTATCAGACGAAGCAAAACATTCCGTACCGATTGAATTCTCGGGAAGGATATTGCCATAGTTAAATTCAAATGAGCATATCTCTTGTTTTACTATGAATTTTTGAGTTCATGACCCACCAAAAGATATATAATTGAATTATATTTTCAACGATACCAATTTCGCTCAAATCCGATATCGGAGCAAGAAGTTATACCCATTTTACTCCAGCATATCAACCTGGAAACTGAGTGACGACATTTTTGATAACTTATCACATTTCTAATGACATTTCTGATGACTTATCACATTTTTGACGACATTTCTGATGACTTATGAGCCATTACATCAAGCTTAGACAGCAACCAATCAATTCCAGCTCCTAGGTGATGACCTGGGCTGATGGGCTATTACAGATCTGATGGCTTATCAGCCTTGGTCGTCAGCTGATAATTTCAGCAACTAGAAAGCAATTTTGTAGGGGTATTTTGGACTTTTCCTTCACCTTCCATGACATAAATCATCAAAATCATGTACATAACCATCATAAATCAGTTTTAAAAACCGTTAATCCTCTCTACTCTCAAGAACAAGAAAATTAGGGTTTCCTTTCAAGATCATCACCCAAGAATAAGATTCAAGCTATCCTTCAAGAAAATCAAGAAATTATCATTCCCAATTCAAGAACCTTCAAGAAAACACATTCTCTTTCAATATTCAAGCCTTTGAGGTATGCAAGTGTTTATTCTTAGGTCCCTTTTGCCCAAGAAGTTCAAGAATCCCTCTTTCTAAATTCAAGATTTTAAATTTATGTGTTTTCCATGGTTTATGTGAATTGAGTTTGAAGGTTATGTTTTTGTTGAGTTTTAATTCATGATATAATTATAAAGTTGCAAACTTTGACCCTATTATGTAATAATCATGTGATGTTCATGATAAATCCCTTCAAGTTGTATGTTGATTGATTATCCATGAGAATTAGGTGTGGAAATTGTTATATGATCAAAGCATGCTCCCCATGTGTTTGATAATATGCTTGTGTGAAGGAAATTGGGTCATTATAGCATATTGCCTAGAAATCCCCAAATTTAGTATAAGCCATGCACGCCAAGTGTTTGTTGAAAGACAATAGTGAATGAATTGTAGTATGTTGTGTGCATTCTTATCCTTGTGCATCCCTTGTTTAATGAATTGTTATATGTTAGTATGAAGTCCTCAATTATGTATACTTGAATACATGCTATGATGTTGATGTTAGTCGTGAATTCAAGAAGTCATATTTTGTTAGTTTCCTTCTATCGAGTCCTGGGGGTACTTGTACCCGAAAAATATAGCTGTCTCCCTAGAGCTGAGTCAGTCTCAAGATAATTTCAATCGTGCTATGATCAGTAGAACTCAGTTAGTTACAGAATTCAGAACTTAGTATCATTCAGTCAGATATTAGATTCAGTAGTATTCCGTCAGATAATGGAACCAAGTGAACCCAGTCAAATAAGTCAAGACATATGAATAATAATAGATTCAGCTCAGTTTTAGTTCAATTAAGAATCAGTTTAGAGTCTTTCAGTTAGGAGTAGGAACTAGCACCGAGCTAGTATGGGGATGGCGGCTTCCCCATTAGAGAGACAGAGTCATTAGTAGCAATCCCTATACTCCAGAACTGCGTAGCCAGTGCATGACCAGGAGTTACCCATCAGATTAAGGCTTGACTTGACTATTATATTGCCTTAGGCTTGACTTTCTATTCAGGGTAACCTGTCAGAGAGGCTTGACCATAGAATAGGTCTCTACCCGTGGAACTGTATTGACACCCTTCCAGCTGGGGTTACAGGTTGGACCCCACTAGTTTAGATTCGGGGCATGTCGGTTAAGTGAGAACTCCCACAGTTACAGTTTCAGTATCAGTCTTTAGAGTAGGACTCAGAAATTAGGACTGTCAGATACAGTCATCAATCTCAGTAAGGAACTCAGATAGTTCCATAGATTCATAGGCCACCCGCTAGATAGGCTTGGTCTCATATAAAATTATTCAGTATCAGTACCTACAGAGGTCAAACGTCAGATAGGATTGATCTCAGTCTCAGATTTAGTTAAGTATTCTTAATATCAGTTCTAGAGATCACCCGTTAGTTAGGATTGATCTCAAGCCTAGTCAATATTAATCATTATTAGAAGATTGAGAGATCATCCCGCTAGATAGGTTTGATCTCAAATTCAGCCAGTAATATCAGTTATCGGTAGACTTAATCATCCAATTTATCAGTATTAATAAGTACAAATATCAATTTCAGTAGCTTCAGATATGTAAATCTCAGTATGTTCAGAAACCTCAGATTGATGGTATATTTAGTATAAGTTATCAGATTCCATCCCAGTATGCTCAGTCACATTATGCACAGTATTTTAAGTAGTTATAGATTCTCTAAATACGCTAATCCAGCTCTTGCATATCATTCAGTTAGTTATTATTCATGCATAATCCCTTATATTTAGCCTTACCTCATTTGCATACTCAGTACATTTTTGGACTGATGCATTTGTGCTATTATGTTTTATTTGACACCATAGGTTTAGAAGCACGAGCCCCAGAGCACTTTTAGCAGTGTAGACCCAGTCAGTAGCAGTAGATATAGCAGTGAGTCTTTTTCATTCGAGGATGATCCTTATTTTTTTACTATCTCATTAGATTCAGATTATTTTCAGTAGATGGAGTTATTTGGGGACATGTACCATCAATCTATAGTTCAATAGTTAAAGGTTTTTCAGACAGATATATTAGTATTCACTTTTCAGTTTTGAGTATTTTTAGATATTTTGAACCTTATGGAAATTTTTTGCTAGCTTTTCATATTTATATTTATATATTATGTAGTGTACAGGTACAAATATCAGTCATGGGTTATCTTGTGGTCCTTCAGGGTCATGAGCACCATGTAGCATCCCGATTTTGAAAATTGGGGTGTTACAAACTTGGTATCAGAGCTTAAGGTTTAATTGTATCCTAGGAAGTCTGAAAAGCGCATCTAGTAGAGTCTTGTTCATGGGTGTGTTGCGCGCCACATTTATGTACAGGAGGTTATAAGATATTTTAGGAATAGTTTCCTTTCTTTCAGTATTCACGTCATGCCAGTGAGCAAAAAGATCAAGTTGAACACTCAGTCTAATCCTTATTCCTCTTCCATTTGCAGAACATGCCTCCTTGCAGGGATAATACTCGTAGGAATAACAATCAGCCACCTTAGCCCGTAGATCCTCTGAATGAGCATGTGTCACATGCAGAGTTTTGGGCAGCTTTATAGGCGCTAGCCCAAGCTGTGACCAATAGTGTTCAAATCAACCGTCAGGCTGCTTCCCCACCTCAGTAAGATGGAAATTCAGCCACAGCCAGGATTAGAAATTTTATGAGAATAAACCCGCCAAAATTCTTTGGGTCAGTAGCAGGTGAGGACCCATAGTTTTATCTAGAAGAAGTGAAGAAGATCACCCATATTATGCATGTTTCAGAGGAGGAGAGTGTGGAATTAGCATCCTATAGGCTAAAAAATATTGCTCATGATTGGGTAGTGTAATGGAAGAAGAGTACAGGGGAAGATGCAACTCCCATGACTTGGTAGATATTTCAGGATGCCTTCTTATATAAGTTTTTCCCGCTAGAGATGAGAGAAGATAAGGTAGAAGAGTTTATGAACCTGAGACAAGGCTCTATGACAGTGAAGGAGTATTGTCTTAAGTTCAACCAGTTAGCTAAGTATGCTCCGAACTTGATAGCTGACCCTAGAGCGAGTATTAGTAAGTTTGTGACTGGTGTGTTCAAGTTGGTGTTGAAGGAGTGTACAACCGCTACGCTCAAAAGAGAAATGGATCTTGATAGGCTAATGATGCATGCCCAGCAAATAGAGGCAAATAAATCTAAGATGAGGGAGAGATCTAATAAGAGATTCAAAACAGGTAGTTACAGCTTTTCTCAAGTTGGGTCACAGGGTGGTAATCGTTCTCACTATAGTCAGAAGACTTCAGTCCCAGCTCCATCAAATTTTAGAGATGTCAGTCATGATAGGGCGCCAGTATCTAAAGCCCAGAGTAGTGTTAGAAGTGAGCGCACTTATCCGCTTTGTGGAGAATATGGCAAGAACCATCTAGGTGCATGTAGAGCCACTAGTCAGGTATGTTATGGATGTGGTAAGCTAGGTCTCAAAGTGCAGGAGTGTAGAGTGTTAGCTCAGAAAGGTAGAGATTCACTTCAGCAGGGCGCCACTCCTAGTACCAATAGTAGTCAGCATCAGAACCGACTCTATTTACTTCAGACTCACCATGATCCAAAAATCTATCCTGATATAGATTCGGGTATGTATAAATCTTTTATCTTTATGATATGCATTATTTTCAGACTCCCGAGGTTCAGTCATGATCTAGTTCATAGATGCCTTGTACATCGCCTCAATCTATCAGTAAGGTAAGTGTGCAAGCGGGACATAGTGTCCCAAGGGGGAGATACTCCATGACTCCCCGAAGTTATCAAATTCTTTAAATCCAGTTATTTTCATGCTCATATTCTCATTACAAGCTTTGCATCAACCATTATTGTATAATCAATCTTGCCTCTAGGAGTCAGTTCAGTCAAACATTCATGCATTAGATATGCATGTTCAGTAGAGAAAGTTTAAATTATCAGTATACCTAGTCATACATCCATGAGAACAAATCAGTCACGCATCCATTCATTAGATACACATGTCCATTATGAGAATTCAGCTTACGAGTAGCTTCAGATCTTACATGCATTCAGAATCAGTTACACATGCATCATATATGCATATTCAGTATGATATAGTCAGTATATTAGTCACATCTGTCATGAGATCATAATTTATTTATTCATGTTCAGTTCATGTTTGGTCTATCATTCCTCCCCTCTCAGTCAGTCTCAATCGAGGACAAATGTTCCTAAGAAGGAGATATTGTAATACCCCCAAAAAAATCCAAACAAATATTAGAGCCATGTTTCAATATAATGCATAGTACATCATGATTCTTTTATAGTTTTATGAGTAATTTATATGTATATTAAGTCTTCAAATAACTCCCAGCTATCAGATAAAGCAAAACATTTCTTACCAATTGAATTCTTCGGAAGGATATTGTCATAGTCAACTTCAAATGAGAATATCTCTCATTGTACTATAAATTTTTTATCTCATGACGTACAAAAATATATGTAATTGAATTATATTTCCAACGATACCAATTTTGCCCAAATTCGATATCGGAGCAAAAAATTATACCCATTTTACTCTAGCATGTCAGCCTGGATACTGAGTGACGATATTTTTGATGACTTATCACATTTTTGATGACATTTCTGATGAATTATCACACTTCTAATGACTTATCAGCCATGTCATCAAGCTTAGATAGCAACCCATCAATTCTAGCTCCTAGGTGGCGACCTAGGCTGATGGGCTATCACAGATCGACGGCTTATCAGCCTTGGTCATCAGCTGATAATTACAGCAACTAAGAAGCGGTTTCGTAGGGGTATGTCTCAAGATAATTTCAGTCTTTCTATGATTAGTAGAACTCAGTTAGTTACAGAATTCAGAACTTAGTATCATTTAGTCAGATATTATATTCAGTAGTATTCCATCAGATAACGGAACCAAGAGAACCCAGTCAGATCAGTCAAGAAATATGAATAATAATAGATTCAGCTCAGTTTTAGTTCAGTTAAGAATTATTTCAAAGTCTTCAGTTGGGAGTAGGAATTAGCACCGAGCAAGTATGGGGATGGCGGCTTTCCCGTTAGAGAGGCAGAGTCATTAGCAGCAATCCCTGTACTCCAAAACTACGTAGCCAGCGTAAGACCAGGATTCACCCATTAGATTAAGGCTTCACTTAACTATTATATTGACTTAGGCTTGACTTCCTGTTCAGGGTCACCCAGAGAGGCTTGACCATAGAAGAGGTCTCTACCCATGGCACGGTATTGACACCCTTCCAGCTGGGGTTACAGGTTGGACCCCACTAGTTTAGATTCGGGGCATGTCGGTTAAGTGAGAACTCCCACAGTTATAGTTTCAATATCAGTCTTCAAATTCGGACTCAGAAATCAGGATTTTCAGATACAATCATCAATCTCAGTTAGGTGCTCAGATAGTTCCATAGATTTATAGACTACCTGCTAGATAGGATTGGTCTCATATAAAGTTATTCAGTATTAGTACCTATAGAGGTCACCCGTAAGATAGGCTTGATCTTAGTCTCAGATTTAGTTGAGTATTCTTAATATCAGTTCCATAGATCACCCGTTAGTTAGGTCTGATCTCAAGCCTAGTAAATCTTAATCATTATTAGATGATTTAGAGATCATCTTGCTAGATAGGTTTGATCTCAGATTCAGCTAGTTAATATCAGTTATTGGTAGACTCAATCATCCAGTTTATCAGTATTAATAAGTACAGATATCAGTTTCAGTAGCTTCAGATACATATAATCTCAATATGTTCAGAAAAATCAGATTGATGGTATATTTAGTATAAGTTATCAGATTTAGTCCCAGTATGCTTAGTCACATTATGCACAGTATTTTAAGTAGTTACAGATTCTCTATATACGCTAATCCAGCTCTTGCATATCATTTAGTTAGTTATTATTCATGCATAATCCCTTGCATTTAGCCTTACCTCATTTGCATACTCAGTACATTCCCGTACTAACACATTTGTGCTATGGTATTTTATTTGATGCCATAGATTTAGAAGCACGAGCCCTAGAGCACTCTTAGTAGTCCAGACCCAATCAGTAGCAGTAGACGTAGCAGTAAGTCCTCTTCATTCGAGGATGATCCTTATATTTTAACTTTCTCATTAGATTCAGATTATTTTTAGTAGATGGAGTTAGTTGGGGAGATGTCCCATCAACTCCATAGTTCAGACAGTTAGAGCCTTTCAAACAGATGTATTAGTATTCAGTTTTCAGTTTTGAGTAATTTTAGACGTTTTGAACCTAATGGCAAGTTTTTGCCAGCTTTTCGCATTTATATTTATATATTATGCAGTGTATAGGTACAGATATCAGTCATGGGTTAAATTGTGGTCCTTTGGAGTCATGAGCACCGTGTAGCATCCTATTTTGAAAAATTGGGGCATTACATTCAGTTAAGTTGTTGTTGAAGAATCAAAAAACTGAGGAAGCTACTTGGGAGTCAGAAGATGATATGCGAACTAGATACCCAACCCTCTTTGAGACTGTGGATGACAACATAGAATGTATAAGTCATATACTACTATCTTTATCTTTTCATTAGTGTGCTTGAAGCCGTGCTTGTCTGTATTTCGAGCCATCATTTGGGGATGAATGATTCCAAGGGGGAATAATGTAAAATCCCATAGCATTCTTGATTTAATACCTCACTTAGTAGCATGCTTAAAGAGCTAGCTATCTGAAACTTTTCTAAGTGTCAAAAGGATTTAGCCATATTTTAAGCTCCTAAACTTTTATGATTTCCAAATTGATTTTCCCGACCTCAAGATATGTATTTTTAAGTTGATACATGCTCATGGGTGTAAAAGAGGTATCTCGGGGAAGTTTCAGATTTTTTAGACGATGTTTGAGATATGTTTGGATGAGCAAAATAGAATCCCGATGCGATCTCATTGCGTCACATTTCTAATCATGTAGAAGGGACTGACGGGGCACGGAGGGTAGCGTGTCGGGTATCTAGATTGCAGTTTTAAATTCTGGGTTTGGGAGGGTATTTTAGTCTTTTCCCTTATCATATCTCGCCATAACATGAAATTAAAATGTCCATAAGTCATATTATACCCAAAACCACTCTAATTTATCAAGAAACAGACCCTAATTCCCCTCCCAAGGACCAAGAGTTCATCCTTAAGTTCAAGAATCTTTCAAGAAACAAGCAAAGAGTTGGGTTCCATTCCCCATACTAGTGATCTAAGGTACGTTGGACTATCCTAAACCCCATGGGCATTAATTTTCTATTTTTAAATTTGTTTTAAAGAATATATATATATTTATATATATTTATATATATGAAATTGTTTCAAGATCATTGATAAACTTGTGTTAAAATTATTACATCATGATAAAGTGTTGCAAAAATTATGGTATGAAGCCCTAAACTTGAATTATTTTTGGGTGAGCATGATTATGATTAGATGGTGAATTTAAATGAGAGCATGGGATATGTAATTCCCTCATTTGCTATGAAATTGTATTGATTTTTCATGTTGAGAGTGGGTTATCCAAATTTTTAAATGTTGATCCTGTGATGTATACATTGAACAATTTTCAGGAGATAATGGAAGAGTGATTTACTTGATTTTATGATGATCAAGATTTTTATTTAGAATGGTTTAATAGTGAATGAAAAGGGTGACCACCGTAGATTATGTATTGAGAATGGTTTGGTTTTTCCACTATTTTGAAATATGAACTTTTGTTCAAAAGGTAGAGCTTTTGGGTGGACAATAAGCATCTTTTGAAAGAAGATAAGGGCAGTAGAGATGTTGTGACATGACTTGCAAGTCTGGGTTTGTCGATACCCTATTTTGATGTGCCCGAAGATATTGTGAAAGAAATAACTTTTCAAAGAAGATATGATTTAAAGAATCTAAAACTGGGCTTGAGAGAGTTAGATGGTTACCCGAAGAAGGCATGAGTGAAATGACTTTTTGCTTAAAACCGTGATTTGCCGTCACGGGTTTATGATAGCCGAAAGGGAAATTATATGCTAGCGACGGCCCAATGGCATAGTAGAGAAGCAGATACTCCAACCCTAACGACAAACTTGGGTTGGGGGTTTGGTCGTCGAGTTAAGGGCGGATTTTATATAGCCCGTGGAATATCGGAGTTGTAGGGTGTACCATCTGGCTCAGAAGTAAGATAAAGTGTAGAGTCGTGAATTTCAGAATGTGTTTTGAAAGTTTTGGTTTATACCTATGTGTTTTCAACTATTTCAAGATAATGTGTGACTTATGAAATGCTCTCACCTTTGTTTTATAATAATGCATATTATTTTTTTGGATTGTTCTGCGTATCGGTACATTTGTATTGACCCCCTGTATTTCAGGGTCTGAGGATCAGTCCAGGGGTCCCGCTAAGCCGTAGATTTCTCAGACAGAAGTGTGTAGTCAGTAAGGCTCCCTTATTTTGGAAGGCCTATTTTTAGAACATAGTTATTTAATTTTGTTTTTAGTCTGACTGGGGGCCTTGTCCCGGTTTAGACAAGATGTTGGTTTTGATGTATTAGAGATTTCCCAGAATGATGTTAGATGATGTTGGAGAGTTATGAATTTCATTTTGAATTGGTTATTTGGATTATAGTATCGATCATGATTTCGTAGTATGATGTTTCTGCTTTTCTTATTATGGTATGAACATTGTGCATGATTGCCAGATAGATAGAGGTGCCCTAGCCTACATAGTTCGGTATGCCTGTCGCAGTCAGGGCCTCAGTTCGGGTTATGATAGAAACACATCCATCTGTGGTAGGACTATGTAGTTTATTTCTTTATGTAGTTTTGGTTTTTGGGTTGTAATCCTTATATTTTGTTCTACAATTAATGTAGATGCTCCTTAATTGTGTATGATGGGTTTTGGGCTACAGTTAACATTATCTTTTAATTTATTTTGTTACCTTTTGATCTATATAATCTTGGAAAGAATACATCATAATACTTTTATGGTCATCTAGTTTACCAAATATGTACATAATATATAGATAGTATATAGGTCAAATACATGGCCAGATACCTAAACTTGGGACAAGCTTTAACTTTGACACCTAAAGTTGACATTGTTTATTTTAAGCACCCCAACTAGCATCTTGATGTGTCATTTTGTCACTTTTTGTAAAATCAGCAAAAAATACATGATGTGTGTAACACACGCTATGACATGTAAAGTGACCAATAATAATAGGACATTTATCATTTTTATTAAAATAATTTTTGAATAATTAATTTAAATTAAAAAAATTACTAATGACCCTTATCCCACCCCAGATCATCTTCTCCAACACTCTCTCTATCACAATCTGATAGAAATCCTGACTGTAATGGGCACCCCAAACCAACCAAGACCAGAGATGACCCCTTAGCGTAACCTCATGAGCATAGTAATAATAAGAAATTGTGGAAGCTAACCAATAGAATAAAAGAAACTTTAATATCCAAAAAAGCAAGTTTGTAAGTCAAAATCGAATCCATAAAGTAACAACCCAACACCGTCTACAAAGCCTCTAACCTTGAAACACCAACCAAGTAAGGACATAACCCCGACTATGCAAGAAGAAAATCAAAAGTACTAAAATAGTAAAAAATAAAAAAGAAAACCAAATCTTCCGAATGATAGAGGGCTAACCACTTCACCAGCTATCCAAAGGAAATGCTGAACCACCTAATGCTGCATAGGGTCACAAGAAAAGACCTCCAAACCTACATCATGAAATAATGTAGCATACGGGGATGGTAAGTACGACAAGTAATGCATATAATCCAAGAAAAGGGATAAAATATACATTCACAAAAAACCTGTCATAAAACGTATGCTTTACAACCATCAAGATAATAGAATGCTGGGGTAGGGGGCAAGGATCATGAAAAAAGACCATTTAAAATTTAATCCTAAATTATGTAGCTTGCACTGACCTCCAAACACTCACGGGATACATAGGTCCAAATCCCCCTGTAGGAAGGGCCCCAATCTATGTTGGCCTCATAGATCAAGTTTTAAGCTAAAGTCACCAATAGACAATAACCTCCCAAAAGAATAATTGGGTACTACTGCACAAATCAAGCTCAGGGAATCTATATTTTAGGATAAGACCTCCCAATATCAGCAAACGTGGTTTCGAGTGGTGGTCCCGCCAAGACTAAAATATCTCGGTGAAGGTACAATTAAGCCCAATTGAAATATTTTTTGCATACTATTAATGATGGTGTCTTTTATTAAGAAATTCTCAAATTGGTTCATCATACCAAGACTTGCAAGGCATTCATATAATGACAAATCATTTTCAAGTTAATCATTTGTACTCTAAATTCCCATTTTTAAATCCATAACCATAGCCCCCAAGGACATTTTCGAAGCCGATTGCCTTTTTTTCCAGTTAATGTTATGTAAACTTTCAAAGAATAGTTTAGACACTATGAATCCTTGTTTAAAAATCAAATTATGATATGGGTTGAGGTTCTTACTATTATCATGCAAAATCCATAGTATTATTAAACCATAATACCAATTCCACCATGTTTACGTGACCCAATTCAGTTTCAAAACCTAATATTCGCACATATAAACCATCCACAAGAGAAAATCAGTTTAAAGTCTCCATAATAAAATTACCTCAGCCCTAGTTTAAATCAAACATTCAAGAAATAAATATCAAGTGAAAATGGTATTTTAATATGATAAATAAGATAGGGCGTGTTCAACATGCCTTTTTGTTGATGAAAGCTTGAGTATGAGCCTTAATCCTTGAAGAGAGATTCCTACTTTGCTCTTGAGGGTTTTAGTAGAAGAAATACATTGTTAATTATGGGTTATGGGGGGTGGGAATAACATTTAATATGTTTAGAAGGTCGTTTAATAGGTAAAAGACCAAAAAACCCTCGCCCCAAATTGAAAAAGAATAAAAATTTACATTTTATACCCTTGGGTATGGCACACCCTTATTGCACCAGCCAAAAGCATGGCATACTCTTATCGCAGCATGTCTATGGTGTGGCACACCAATATCGTGACCCTCACTGGTTCAGGGTCCCAAAATAACCCTGAACTCTTTTCAAAAATTTTAAAACTCTCCGTAATGGTCCAGTTACCATCCCTTATCATGATTCAAGTCAAATATTATCTCTAAAAATGAGAGAGGGTTCAAAAAGATCATCAAAATTTATGGGGTCTTACATTATCCCTCATTTAGAATCATTCACTTCTGAATGAGAGTTTATGACACACCTAAGCACGATAATAAGAAGAACATAGAGGGACTAAAGAACGAACTCAAAATGCATCATGAAAATAAGTAAGATTCATACCTTAGGCATTTTTGTCCAACATTGGAAACAAGATCGGGTATTTATCTTTCATATCCTCTTCCGATTCCTAAGTAGCCTTCTCTACCTTTTGGTTCCTCCACAACACCTTCACTGAAGCTATTTTCTTAGTTCTCATTTTTTGAACTTGCCTATCCAAGATTCAATTGGGAATTCCTCATAAGACAACGAATCTTTAACACCAATATCCTTAATGAGAACTACCAAGGAAGGATCACCTATATATTTTTTGATCATATACACATGAAAAATGAGGCGAACTACTACCAAGTTCGTCGGTAAGTCCAGTTCATATGCACCATTCTCAATCCTTCTTACACTCTGATACAGACCAATGTAATAGGGTCTAAGTTTCCTTTTTTTTTTTCAAAATATCATAACTCCTTCTGTAGGAGAAACCTTCAAGAACACCCAATCATTAACTTCAAACTCCAACTCCCTTCACCTTATATTGGCATAAGACTTTTTGTGTATTTAACAGTCTTAAGCCTTTCACGAATGACCTTGGCTTTCTCTATAGGTTGATGTACCAAGTTGGGCCTAAACAATCTAGTCTTACCCACCTCAAACCACCCGATTGGCAATCTGCACCTTCTACAAGGGCCTCAAATGGGGCTATTTGGATACTGGAATAATAACTATTATTATACACAAACTCAATAAGTGGAAAATGATCAACCCAACTTCTTTTAAAGTCAATTATACATTCCCTTAGCATATCCTCTAAAGTCTTAATAGTATTTCTGCTTGTCCATCCATTTAAGGGTGGAAAGTGGTACTAAGGTTCACTTGAGTACCTAACCCTTTTTGAAAAATACCAAAAATAAGAAGAAAATTGCGTACCTTGGTTAGAAATAATAGACATTGGGGCTCTATAAAACTGAACTATCTCCTGAATGAATAACTTGGTATAATCCTCTCATGAGTAATTAGTCCTCATAGGCAAGAAGTTAGCAGACTTGGTCATTCTATCCACAATGACCTAGATGGGATCAAATAGATTTTGGGACCATAAGAGACCCATAATGAAATTCATATTAATCATTTTCCACTTCCACATAGGTAGAGCTATCTCTTAAGAGATGCCACCTAAACTCAAATGCTCAACTTTAACTTTTTGATGCATCATACAACTAGCAGTAAAATTCTCTACATTTTTTTTCATATTATTCCACCAATATATTTCTTTCAAGTAATGATACATCTTTGTCAAACTCGAATGAACCATATATATGGACACCTGGGATTCGATTAAAATCCTCTCCCATAACCCATCTATATCAGGAACATATAACCTTTCTTGATATCTCTATAACATGCCAGATTTTGGTTCTTAAAAAATTTCTGAGTTTCTAGACTTACTACCCAAACCGCGGCTCTCCTTATGAGTCGTCATATGTCATTATGGGTCTTAAGGACCCAATTATATCCTGGATAGTATGTTGGCCTGGAGTTTCTGTTGTGGCTATGACTAAGGGTTACTGGTTATAAAGACTCAAAATGAGTCGTATAGTCCCATCCGTAGCTAAACCAGTGTGATGCCTAAAGTATTCTATCTTGAATATGAATTGGACCCTATGAGTCATAGGGTCTCATAAAAAATCATAGGTTATGTTTCGTAGGGTTACCAAAAAAGGGTATTCCAGCTACTGTCTTGACTACAACTCATGGTGATGAGCTGTAGTGAGTCCTTACGATTTGTATAGTAACCCATTGTCACTAGCGATAATTTTCAGCTTTTATGTTGAGAGCACTTTGGACATCTCCCTCTTTACCCACTTAAAACCCATGACCATAAAATACCATTGGGATGTTATTTTCAACACATTATCCCTCAAAGCTTCTCTCAAACTCTCTAAATTCTCCAAGGTCAAGATGCTTAGGGTTTCCAAGAAGTTAGTTATCTAAGGGCTCAACGATTGATTTCTCTCCATAAATCTTGGTATTTCAGGCATGTTACTCTTACCCAATTCTTAATTTGTGAAAAAAATTTGTTTTAAATAGTTTAAATTGTGTGGATTTGATGTGGTTTTTTTCATGGTTGAGAGTTTTGAAATATTTGATCCTTGAATTTTTTTCACATGGTTTTTATGAGTTTTTCATGCTTTGGAATTGAATTTATTGAACTTACGGGGTGCATGAGTGTGGGAATTGGAATGAGAGTCAATATATCCCCCAAAAATGATGTTTTAAATTTGGAATTGGCTTTAGAATAATTTTGTTTCCTCAACCCACTTGTGTATTGACACTTGGTTTGATTTACTGACTTATACTATTGCATTGTACAAATGATTAAACAATGAATATGGATTATAAAGGCCTCATTGTCCATGTTTTATTTGATTCATAAACAAAGGATGTTGAGACATTTCTCTTATTTGATTTAATGAACAATGGAGGTCGAGGCATTCTCCCAATTAAATGTGATTGTTATAGCATAGAGATAATCTTAGAAGTATAAGGGTATGGCGATACCCATGATGTGCCTTAATTATTGATTCTTTGGTTAATAAATGGACTATGTGTAACTTGATTTAAATTAGGCTTAATAAGGGTTATGTAGCTAAGTCTTGAAGGTGTGGGTCTTGGATGACTTATACTGGAAACTCATATTTATCGGCGTGAGGTTTATTCTTGATTATTGTGTAAATGGTTCACATTATTGATATATTTGTATCTTGTATTGATGTGGGGTCGGGGCATTTCCTGGTCTTCCTTGATACCTTTGATTTGTGTGGCTTATACGCACTGGGCTTTTTTTAACAGGGGGAGCTGAACTCCTATAGCCAGTAGGTGCCTATTATGATGTTTGAGCTACACAATGTAGGATAATATTTTATTTTATGCTAAACCTTGTTCCCTTTCCCAGCATGACATGTTTATATATATATATATATGTATAATTACATGCATTTAGCTTGAATGACTTTTGAAATATGGATCCTGGCATTATTTTATCCTCTATTCTTGAGTTACATGCTAGTTCTCAACCTACTAACCATCTCCAGATGTTGTATCCCCATGCGATGCAGGCACCCAAAACACTTCTACTTTTCTTGCGCAGTATTAGGTGAATTGGTTCGTTAGTCATTATGGTGAAGTGGTGAGCTTTTATTCTTTGGAAGACTGGATCATTCCATCAGTTTTCTCTCATAAGCTAAAAGTAAATAGTTCACATTAAAATTATCATTGTCATTGTCATTGTCATTGTCAGGGTTGGGGGCATGTCCCGACTTAGATTATTTTTGGATTAGTAAAGTCTTTGTGAATATTATTATAGATTGGATATTGTTGACACTCTTAGATGTCTTTGAGTTATTGTCTTTCTATATTGCTATATGTTTGGATTTCAGCCGCTGCTAGATGTGTTATATTCTGTTTGTCTAGGAAACCAAGGTGATCTCTAGTCTCAGTAGACTTGAGATACCCGTCACGACCAGGCCCTAGTTTGGGTCCTGACAAAGTTGGTATCAAATCCTAGGTTTGGTTTCATTGGGTATCCATAAGCCATGCCAAGTAGAGTCTTTTTTATGAGTGTGTAGCACACCATACTTATAAGAGAGGGGCTACAAGGCATTTAGGAATGTTTCCCTTTCTTGTGATCTACTTTTAGGCTATAGAATCTAGGATGTTGAAATCTCCTCTAGTTACCGTTTGTTCACTTTTCAAATTATGCCTCCTAAAAGATTTGATGCTTGTGGAAACTCCTCTTTTCCGCTTGAGGATAATATGGATGGGTATCATCCTACAATGAAGTTCAAACCCGATCTAGGGTTACTACTTCTGATTGCCCTCATGGTGTTCCTTCATTCTTCTCTCGCTGGTGATACTTCTGGTCAGTCACCTCTAGGAGATATTACCAATATTGAGTTCTATCATTTTATTTATCTGTTGAACTAGTTGGTGACATCTCAGTCATGTCAGTCAGGTCCTATTGGTGGTATGGGATATTATGAGGCTATTAGAATTTACTAGTTTATATAGTTGAATCCTTTATTTTTTACTGGTAGCAAGGTTGAGGATAACCTCAAGTTTTTATAGATGAGATATTAAAGATCTTTCAAGTAATGCATGCTACCGATATAGAGGGTGTGGAATTTACTGCATATCAGCTGAAAGATGTGGCATATCAGTGTTATGAGAAGTGGGATTAGTCTAGAGGTGATGATGTTGAGTCAACTTTGTGGGATGATATTTTGAGTGCCTTTATTGATCTTTTTTCCTTAGGAATTAAGGGAGGTAAAAGTTGAGGAGTTTGTGAATTTGAAGTAGGGTAGAATGACTGTGAAATAGTATGCCCTAAAATTTCATCAATTATCTCATTATGGTCCTAAGCTAGTGTCTAGTATGAGAGATAAAATGAGGAAATTTGCTTTGGGCCTATCTCGAGACTTGGTGTTGGAATGCAAGGCCACCTTTCTAAATAGTAACATGGATATCTCTAGGCTTATGGTGTATATGCAGTGGGTAGAAGATGAAAAAAAGAAACAAGATGAAGTAGGAGAGAGGCAAAGTAAGAGGTACAGGTATTCTAGTAGAGTGGGGGCCAGCAAAATAGTGGTAAAGATAGAAGGCAGTGGTTTTAGAAGAACTGAGGGAATTCTGGTTCTTATTTTACGGCTTGTGCTTAATACCTAAGCCATTCGGTGATTGTTATTTTCAGAGAAACAGTGGGTTTAAGGAACAAAGTGCCCAATCTCAGGCCAGTAGGGCCCAGTCAGCTCCATTTCATCCTCTTTGCAAATTTTATAGACAGCTATACCATGGCTTTTGTGATAAGGGGTGGAATAAGTGCTTTAGATGTGACTAGCCTGGCCACATTCAGAGGAACTGTCCTTCAGGCGATGTTTTTAGTGGGGTTAATAAGGTCCTGGTTACTAATTCTTTAGCTCCTAGACCAAAGAGTACTATTATGGCTTCATATGGGTCGAAATCGTCTGTACACTCTTTCCACCCATCAGATTTTGAGGTGTCCCTTGATGTTGTTATTGGTATGCTAAAACTTTTCTCTCATGGTGTATATTGCTTGGTTATTCCCGAGTCTACCATTTCTTATGTGACCCCTTATGTGGCTATCCATTTTGTTTTTGGTCTTGAGAGTATTTTTAATCTGTATTTTATATCTACCTAAGTGGGTAACTCTATTGTGGCTAGATGAGTCTATAGTGGTTGTATGGTATCTCTCTGTGGTAGGGAGACATTAGTGGATTTGATAAAGTTGGACATATTAGATTTTGATGTGATCTTAGGATGGATTGGTTGTACTCATGCTATGTGTCTCTTAATCGTAGGACCTAAAGGGTCAGTTTTCAATTCCAAAATGAACCAGTGATTGAGTGGGAAGGTAGTTCCTTTATGCCTAAGGGAATTCATTTCTTATCTTAGAGACCAAAAGTTGATTTCCAAGGGGTGTCTCTATCACTTGGTCTGAGTTAAAGATTCTAACTCGGAGAGTCCTTCCTTGAAATCTATCCCTGTGGTCTGTGAGTTTCTCGATGTATTTTTTGATGATCTTCTCAGTGTTTCTCCTGATAGTGAGATAGATTTTGAGATTGATTTTCTAACCGATACCTGTCCTATCTCTATCCCTCCTTATAGAATGGCTCCAGCTGAATTGAAAGAACTCAAAGAGAAGTTGAAAGATCTTCTTGAAAAGGATTTTATTCGCCCTAGTAGTTCTTCACAGGGTACTCTAGTACTCTTCATGCGTAAGAAAGATGAGTCATTTTGGATGTGTATAGATTATCGCCAATTGAATAAGGTGACTGTAAAGAATAAGTAACCTCTTCTGAGGAATGACGATATGTTTGACCAGCTTCAGGGGGTTAAGTACTTTTCTAAGATTGATTTTCGGTCGGGTGATCATCATCTGAAGACTAGGGAGGTGGATATCCCTAAGACTTTCTTCCATACTCGGTATAGTCAATATGAGTTCCTAGTTATGTCTTTTGGTTTAACTAATGACCCAACGATATTTATGGATCTTATAAACCAAATCTTTCATCAGTTCTTGGATTTGTTCATAATTATATTTATTGATAATATTTTGGTGTATTTTAAGAGTGAGATGGATCATGCCGATCACCTCCGATTGTGTTTCAAACCTTGAGAGATCAATGATTATGTGCTAAATTCTCTAAGTGAGAGTTCTGGTTGTAAGCTATAACTTATTTGGGTCATGTTGTTTCTAGTGAGGGGATCATGGTGGATCCACAAAAGGATGTGGTGGTTAAGAAATAGCCTAGACCAATGACTCTAACAGATGATTGGAGCCTCTTGGGTTTAGCCGATTATTATAGGAGGTTTGTGGAGAGATTTTCTTTTATTGTTCTCCGTTAACAAGTTTGACTCAAAAAAAGGTGAAGTTCATATGGCCCGATGCTTATGAGGGTAGTTTTGAGAAGTTAAAGGATAGGTTAACTTTTGCTTTGGTTTTGACCCTACCTATAACACCTTACATTTTTAGGCTAGACTTTGAACCATTGTTTCTATGTGCAAAAAATCTAATACAATGATTTACATTTTGAATACATATTTCATGACCTTTATCCTAGTGTATGAAGTGCTTATGATGTTCAAAATATTCATAAGAATCACTTAGAGAAAAGTGAGCTAAGAGCCTTTGATTCAGCTAAATTTTGGTGTTCGATACAACAAGGGTCAACTTTAAATGTGTATAAATTTTTTATATACTTAGGATTTTTCATCTTAAGATCCACTAAATGAAATATAATTGAATTAGCTTTCCAACGATACCAATTTTGCCTTAATCCGATACCCGAGCAAAAAGTTATGTCCTTTTTTGTGTGAGACTGTAAGGGTCTGTGATTTGGCCATATCGCATCTCTCTCTTAATGAGATAAGGGGCACATCGCTCTGCTCTCTTAATACAATAAGAGACACGGCGCGGAGCTTATTCTTCCTCCGTTTTAGCTTCTTAAGGGTCAAAGGGCACTTTGGTCCTTTCCCTTCAGCCCTAAACATCCAAGGCACTAATTAAAGTGCCTAAAAGGGCATTATTTGCCCATCTTATTCAAATCAACTTATGTAAAAACCCTTCCTTTTCTAAATAACAATAATTCAAGCTTCAAGTTCAAGAAATACTTAAGGAGTCCTCAAGAATTCATCTAGGGAGCCCCTTTCACCCATGGAGGCCAAGAATCCTCTTTTGGTTTAAATTATGAGGTTTTACATGTTCAAGTTGAACTAACTCCATGAATCTCTTGTTAATTCAATTACAAGTTATGGTTATGAGTGTTTTCTAGTGGAATGAGTCATATTATGTTTTGAGTGTTGCAATTCTCATGCCATGTTCAATTGATTTCGGATAAATCCCTAAGTTATGAATTTAACCATGTAATCCTATTGTCTCCTCATGTTTAAGACATTTCCATGTTCAAGTTATGATTTTTTACATGTTTAATGAAATTCCATGTTGTGTCTTTGAACCATGATCACATATTATAGTATTTCAAGTTAATATAGAATATTTATAATCATTTAGTATTAGTGGGTTATGAACACCC
>NC_061116.1:31379250-31531750 GCF_002878395.1 Capsicum annuum
AGTATTATTATTCAGTCAGTAGTTATGATTAAACCATTATGAGCATTGTTGGTTGCAAGCTCAGTTAAATTTAATTCAGTCCAGTCCAGTATCAGTGTCATTCAGTTGGGAGTAACACTTAGCACCTAGTGAACGTAAGGATGGCATTTCCCTCATTAGTTAGGTATGAGGCGCTAGTAGCAGTCCCTAAGTTACATACCTATGGCACCACCATAGACTTTGAGGGGTACCCTATCAGTAAGGCATGCCAACCTTGTCCTTTGGGATATTAGCCTTGTGGATCCACATCATCAGCCAGTGCTTGTGCCCTTAGAAAGATACCGGTACCCTTCCAACTGGGGTTACAGGTTGGACCCTGATAGCAGATTTGGGGCATGTCAGTTATAGCTAGCTCCCACAGTCTCAGTATAATATTTAGTGTATTCTTAGTTTAGGTTTGCTTGACTAAGTGTACAGACTTTTAGATATTCAATTTTACAGCTTTCCGTCTATCAGATTTCAAATTATCTTAATAACAGGACAGATATACACTTAGTCTTGCATTCTTAGATTTTACATGTTCATGCATAGTTACCCCATGTATTTCAGCCTGTCCTTATCTCATATACCAGTACATTCAAAGTATTGATCGCATACTCTTATTTGCGTTATGATGTCTTATATCATAGGTTCGGATGCTTAGTTTCCTAACCGTACTAAGACATCCTAACATTAAAGTAGCAACAGTTGTGGTGAGTCCTCATCCTTCGAGTATATATTAGCTATCATTTTGTTATTTCAGTATTTCATTATATTCTATCAATCGGAGTAAGTTGGGGGCCTATCCCATCAACTCCTCAACCAGTCTAGAGGCGTTCAGATGCTCAGACAGTTAGTTAGCTTTATCAGTTTTATTTGTGATTTTCAGATAGACCGTTTGGTTTTTAGTATCTTATCAGATGTTTCAAACTTGTGATTAAGTTGTACTATCAGTATTCAAACTTGCAGTACTTTATCAGTTTATCTTCTGCGTAGATGTTTTATTACTATTTTATTCAGTGCTCATGACAGGTACCATCTCATGGGTTAGCTTGTGGTCACTTGTGATCGTAAGCACCATTGTTATGACTAGGGGGTAGTCTCGGGTCATAACACTACCTGAAGGTACTAATGGCTTTGTTGTTTATTGTGATGCAACCCGTATAGGACTAGGCAATTTGTTGATGTAGCATGGTATAGTAGTATCATGGCCCAAGGCTACCCCCTAGTCACGACAATGGTGCTTACGGTCAAAAGTGACCATACGCTAACCTATGAGCTAATACCTGGTGCGAGCACTGAATAAAATAGTAATAAAATAACATATACGAAAGATACTCTAATAAGATAATGTAAATCTAGAATGCTGGAATACTGAATAACTGAGGTTCTATTCGCTTGGTCAAGAAAACTTGAACGGAAATATACTGAATACTATACCGATAATATGGGAGGTATCATCTAACCAACATGCCCCAATTTGAGCTAATCGGGGAACCAACCTATAACCCAGTTAGAAGGGTGTCAGTACCGTGCCATGGGTATTAACACTGGCTATGTGGATCCACTAATCTGATGTCTCGAAGGACTAAAGAGTCAGTCCTAAAAGGCGGGTGACCCCTAAGAGAGTGTTAGTCCTAAACTGGCGGGTCACATCTCAATATCCTACACTGACTACATAGTTCTGAAACTTAGGGACTGCTACTAAGGACCCAGTCCAAACTGGTGGGTGAGGCCCCATCCCTAGGTTAGCTTGATGCTAAATCCTACTCCCAACTAAAATGCACTGGGACTGAACTGAGCTGAATTAGATACAACTGAACATACAACTGACATTGCTCATCATAGTGTGATTATAACAACTGACTAAATGATAATACTCATGGTTCAACTGAAATCATTTCTAAGACACTGAAATCGTGTAAAACAATTAGGTATTGGGTGTTCATAACCCACCATCACTAAATGATTATAAAATACAATATCAAACTTGAAATACAGTAGCATGAAATCACAGTTCAAAGAACCAAACATGGGCATTTCATCAAACATGTAGTAATCATAAACTTGGACATGGGAATACCTTAAAAATGAGAAAAACAACATGTTTACATGGATAAATTCATAACTTGAGGGTTAATACTGAAATCAATTGATCATGACATGGGAATTACAACACTTGAAGCATGTTATGACTCATTCTTCTTGAAAACACTTGTAATCATAATTTGAAATTAAATTGACAAGAGATTCATGGATTTATTTGATCAAGAACAGGTATAAACTCATAATTTAAACCAAAAGAGGATTTTGGGCTCCATGGGTGAAAGGGATCTACGGATGAACATCCCACATACCTCATGAGATGAATTCTTGAAGATTCCTTGAGAATTTCTTAAACTTGAAGCTTGAGTTCCTTGAGTTTTTGTGAAACAGATAGGGTTTGTTATTAGGAAGAAAGAGGGTTTTTATTGAGAGGATATGTGAATAAAAGGGCAATAATATGCTTCTTGGGAGTCCCAAATTCGTGTTATGGATGATTTTGGTGATAGGAATTGATCTAACTACCCTTTAAATGTTACAAACAAAGCTGGACAGAATAGGGAGAGGGACGTGGGCCCTGTAGCGGTAGATAAGGTAGGGCGGCGCCCGCCTTAGAGTAATGGACTTGAGAGGGTGGCTTTCGCCTTAATTCGAGGGACTTAAGAGGGCGGCTTCTGCCTTACCCCGGGGGGCTGGAGGGGGAGGTTCCTGCTTATCCCAGTGGTGATACTATTTTGGTTTTCCAAACATGCCCCTACACTCATACAAAAATTCTGAAACTCACCCGAGACATACTTTGAATAACCCCAATCATGAATCAACTCAAAAATTGATTTTTCGAGGTCAGAAAGGTTAAAAATAAATTCATCAAAGTTTAGGGTTCTTCAAAATGACTAAGTCCTCAACACATAGTGAAAATTCCAAAACTTGGACCCCTTAACATGCAACTATGAGCTGAATTGAGCTAAGATTAATACGGGGTATTATATTATCTCCCCCTTGGAAAAATTCATCCTCGAATGAAACTCGTTAGACTAAAAGTACTATACTAAGGTAACTGGGATCACATACTGAACATGCATGACTTGGAGCATGATTACAAAACTAAGTATGAAACATGATACATGAATTGAACTGATTTTGTGAATGCATGTAATGACATAGAAGTAGTTACATAATTGAAACTAAGTACGGGACAAAGTCAATCTAAGGAAGAATCATTACCTCAAGCTGAATCTGAGTTTGCGGAGAAAAGATAAGGATACTTAGTTCGTATATTTGCTTCTTTTTCCCAAGTAGCTCCCCCAATAGACTGATCCCACCAAAAAACATTAACCAAGGGAACTTCTTAGTTCCTTAGTCTACGAATATGACAATGAAGGATCTCAACTAGAACTTCTTCGTAAAAAAGTCTATCCCTAAAATCCATATCTTCTAAATGAATAACTACAACTGAATCACCAATATATTTCTTTAACAAAGAAATATGAAATACCGGATGTACTGATGCCAAATCTGCAGGCAACTTTAGCTCATAAGCTACTTTCCTAAAATGACTCAAGATTCTATATGGGCCAATATAATGGGGGCTGAGTTTCCCCTTTTTTGTCAAATCTCTTCACTCCCTTCATAGGCGAAATCTTTAAATAGACCAAATGACTAACCTTAAACTCAAGATCCCTTATCCTAATGTCTGCATAAGATTTTTGATTGCCTTGGGATGTCTTAAACCTCTCCCATATCAATTGAACTTTCTTCATCACATCAAAAACTACATCTGGCCCTATCAAAGTAGCTTCACTTACCTAAAACTACCCAATAAGAGATTTATATCTCCTTTCATAGTGAGATTCAAATAGAGCCATCTGAATATTGGAGTGATAATTGTTGCTGTAAGCAAACTCAATCAAAGGTAAGTGGTTCTCCTAACTACCTTTAAAGATAATAACACATGTTCTCTAAGGTCCGAATGGTCCTCTCTTCCTACCCATCTGTCTAAGGATGAAAAATTGTACTGACATAAACTTGATGAAACATCCTGGGTTACAACCCTTAGAAAATTTCCTGGAAATTCGTTCTTTGGACCCAATACAACTCATGGGTATGAGCCGTAAGCTCGGGTACGATTGGTATGGTCCTGTCGTATACTGACCAGTGTTAGTTAGTGGGATAGTTTTGGACACTAGAATAGGTGTGAATTAAGGGTATGAGTTGTAATAGCTTGGTATGAGTAGTATCAAAGACTTATATGATGGGTTGTATTTGATCCTCCTGGTATTTCATTCTTCCAGGGATACGGGTCATGGGTATGAATCGTAAGCTGCGGTTTTGACTTGGTTGGATGAGTCGTATATTGGATAGTGTTTGATCCAAAGGTTGAGGCTTGGATATGAGTGATGTATACCGATTGTATAGTAGGGTATGACTCATATGGGTCAGTCGTATCCCTGTGATGGGTTTTTAAAGAATTTAAGTAGGGGTATTTTGGACATTTTTATACTTACCCTAATTAGGACCCATGACTTCTAATGAACTTAGGAGGTTATTTAACCTATTATTGTATTCATTAACACTTAGAAAATATTTTAAAACATCTCAGAATTCTCTCAAGAGCTTTTGGGGAAAGAAGGCTAGGGGGCTTGCTTTGGTGATTTTTTCCGTTGATTCTTGGTTATAAGGCAAGATTCACTTCCCTCATTGTAATTTCAACTAAATTCAT
The DNA here is from genome assembly GCF_002878395.1 of Capsicum annuum. Lineage (NCBI taxonomy): Eukaryota > Viridiplantae > Streptophyta > Magnoliopsida > Solanales > Solanaceae > Capsicum > Capsicum annuum. The sequence continues at coordinate 31,384,031 of NC_061116.1, forward strand.
GATTTATATGATTTATTTCATGATTTTACTATTTCATGATTATGGTTTTCAACTATTATTTAGGACTTTTTATATTAAATGTTTGGTTGTGGTTTCCTATGGTTTTAATTATGCTTTTATATGCATTAATGGTGGCTTTAGACAAGTGGATTGCATGGTAATGGTTTAATGGTATTTGGAATTGGTTTTGGCTATATTATGACCCCAAGGTGTTTGATGAAATTCTTATAAAGATATGTTCATTGCATTGACTTCTTTTAATGGAACTCTTGCATGTTTTAAACTGGATAGAGGATTTATGCATAGTTTAAATGGTTTGAAAAGGGGATAAAGTCTAAATGGTTAAGCTTGTGGAGAACATGGAAGTCTTCTAAGTTGATTTAATATGGAAATTGGAAGGGCACCTAAGGTCCCCTAACCTAAATGGTTTGGCTATAGATATTACATTCAACTAATGAGGTGTTATGACGATACCACTAATATTGGCCTTGGTTAATAAATGGAAAATGGATTGTTTGGACATGGTTTTAATTAAAAATTAATGGTGGGGAGTGGAGCTAAGCCATGAAAGGTGGCGGTCCTGAGGGGACCAAAATTGTATTTACCGATATGAGGGGTCTTCAATGACCATGTGCGAGGGTCACATTTTATATTGGAGGGATGTACTAGTCATTCCATAGGATATTCTTAGGTCATGCGGCTACTCGCACTGGGGCCCTTCAGCAAAGGGAGATGAACCCATATGGCCCGTGGGTGGTTAGGACGACAAAGCTACACAACCCAGGTAAAGGTTTTAAATGCATCCTAAACCCGGTTCCCTCTCCCGACACTTATATATGCATGGTTATATGCATTATGGATGGTTTTACTTGGTTTTATAATTGGCATTATTTTATCCTTATCCTGAGTTTCATGCTAATAATTATTCGCTAACCCCATCTACTGGCGACTGTATACCCATGCTATTTAGGAACCGACCATTCTACTCCTCCTGTTTAGCACGCAGATTTGGTATCGGTATTTGGATTGAAGTGGTAATCTTCCATCCTTTCGAAAGGCATTATTTCATGTTATGGATTTATTTAGACATTTTTTTTACTTTGGATATTGGTTTTGGCCATGGTTGGGGGAATGTCCCAACTGGATTAGTTTATTCTTTTGGATAGAGGCTTGTGGTACTTCTGGGGGTTGGTATGGGTGGGATTGGTATTGGTATCGACCTTGGTATTGGAATAGGCCGGTGGGCTTACATTATTGGACGATATTGTTGGTTGTTCCATCCTACTACATTTTGGGATTGATTTTCATATTATGTTTCAGTATTCTCTTTTGGTTTATGGTCTATCATTTAGTTTGGTATGGTTGGGCGGTTGTTGCGGTATGGTTGGACTGGATTGGGTTGGTCATGGTTGTAACCCTATCCCAGAGTATTAATAAGAACAATAATGCTATATTTTTATATATTCGAAATTCAGTTCATCTAAGGCTGGATATAGGTGGTTGGGTTGGGTAACAGAGGGCGGTCCCCAATCTTGGTTGGACTTGGGATGCCCATTACTATAGGGCCCGAAGTCGGGTTGTGTCACTTGAGTACCAAGGCCCTTATGAAAATCCTTCCAAAAGTGAGAGGTAAACCGAGTACTTCTATCTGAAATGATAGATGACAAAATCCCGTGCAACTTAACCAACTCCCTAATGTAAAGCCTAGCATAATCCTCAGCTGAGTACAAAGTATGAACTGGCAAGAAATGAACTGATTTGGTCATTCTGTCTACAATGACCCATACCTAATCATGCTGACAATGCGTACGAGGCAACCCTATCACAAAATCCATGTTCACCACTTCCTACTTCTAAGTGGGGATGCAAAATTTCTTCAATGCACCACTAGGCCTTTGGTGCTCGACCTTGACCTGCTGACAATTTGGGCACTTAACCACAAACTCTGCAATATCTTTTTTCCTACCACTCCATCAATAGATTTCCCACAAATCATGATATGTTTTAGTGGCTCCTGGATGGATAGAGTATCGCACACCATGTGCTTCTACAAGTATTCGCTGCCTCAAATCATCAACAAACGAAACACATTACCTGCCCTGACAATAAAGTACACCATCTCCCCCTTGGGAGAAAACCTCTAACTTATAATCTGTAACAGCCTCATTCAGCTTAACCAAACTAGGATCCCTATCTTGCTTTTCTTTTACTTAGGCAACCAGTGATGATTCCGAACCATTCTAAACCCATACACTACCTTCAGCTAAATCAAGCAAGCTGATGAATATCACTGACTAACTTCTTCTTATCCTCCTCAACATGAGCAACACGGCCCATAGATAATCTACTAAGGGCATCTGGCACTACATTGGCTTTATTTGGATGATACAACACACTCATATCATAATCTTTTAACAACTCAAGCCACCTTCTCTGACAAAGATTCAATCTTTCTATGTGAACATGTACTATTAACTCTTATGGTCAGTAAACACATCAACATAAAACCCATAAAGGTAATGTCTCCAAATTTTCAAGGCAAAAACAATAACTGCAAACTTAAGATCATGGGTGGGATAATTCTTCTTATTGGGTTTAAGATATCTAGAGGTGTAGGCTATGACCTTACCTCTTACTATCAATGCACAACCAATACCTACTCTGGAAGCATCATAATAAACTGCAAACCCATCCATGCCATTTGGAAAAGTCAAGAATGAAGCAGAAGTGAGTCGAGTCTTCAACTCCTGAAAACTCTTCTTGCAAGAATCTGACCACTAAAATTTGACTTTCTAATGTGTAAATCGAGATATAGGGGATGCAATAGAAGAAAACCCTTCAACAAACTGCCTATAATAGCTATCCAAACCCAAGTAACTCCTGATATCTAATGGAGAGATAGGCTAGGCCAGTTCCTCACTGCTTAGGTCTTTTGAGGGTCAACTCTAATGCCGTCACTAGAAATAATATGGCCAATAAAAGCTACTAATCTTAGCTAAAATTTGCATTTACTAAATTTAGTGAACAACTGATGAGCTCTAAGGGCTTGCAGCACAATTCTTAGATAGTTTGCATGATCATTCTTACTATGGGAATAGACAAGGATATCATAAATGAAGACTATGAAGAACATGTCCAAGTACTTCTTGAACACCCTGTTCATCAAGTCCATAAAAGTTGCAGGGGCATTTTTTAGTCTAAAAGACATAACTCTGAATTCAAAATGACCATATCAAGTTTTGAAAGTTGTCTTTGGAATGTCACATTCTCTGACTTTAAGCTGATAATAACAGGATTTAACGTCTATTTTAGAGAAATAGCTGGCACCCTAAATTTGGTCGAATAAGACATTATTCCTGGGGAGCAAATACTTATTCTTGATTGTGACTTTGTTCAACTGATGGTAAATAATGCATATTCTAAGAGAATCGTCTTTCTTACACATGAACAAGACTGGAGCGCCCCAGGGGGAAACATTGGACCTGATGAAAGCTTTATCAAAGAGATATTTAAACTGCTCTTTTAACTCCTTAAGCTCAGCTGGAGCCATTCTGTAGGGTTGAATAGAGACATGTTGGATATCTAGTAGAAGATCTATTCTGAAGTCAATTTTCCTTTCAGAAGGAACTTCTGTAAGATCTTTAGGGAACACATCTGGGAATTCCTGCACTATTGAAACTGATTCAAGACACAGAGTCTCAGAACTTTAGTCTTTGACTCAAACAAGGTGATAAACACACCCTTTAGATATTATCTTTCTTGCTTGGAGATATGAAACAAACTGACCCCTAAACACTGAGGTACTACCCCTCTATTCAATGAATGGTTTGTTCGGTAACTAAAATTGAATGACTATATATCTGCTATCAATTAAGGTATAAAATAAATGGAGCCAATCTATGTCGATAATGACATCAAAATTCATCATCTCTAACTCCATAAGATCAACTGTTGTAACTTTCTGAGATACTATGATCGGGCAGTTCCTGTATACCCGCCTGGCTATAATAGAGCTACCTACTAGAGTAGACACTGAGAAGGATTTTGCTAAAGTTTTAGGATTGACGCCAAAGTCTACTGCTATGTAGGGGTCATAAAGGAAAGTGAAGTTCCAGGGCTTAATAAAGCATAAAAATGAAGATGGAAAACCTATAACGTACTTGTAACCACATTAGGAAAACTTTACTGATCATGCCGAGCCTGGAGTGCATACAACTTGTTCTGATGCTACCCACTAGTTATGCTGGAAGTGGTACCCTGTTGAGTCGAGTGGCCTGCTGGAGTTGATGAAAGATTAGATTGGCCCTGTTGGCATAAATCCTTTCCCTCTGAGAAACGACTGGACATTCCTAAATTTTGTGACCCTGCTTTTCACATCCAAAACACACATCACTACCTGCCTTACACACACCCTGATAATTCTTACCATATTTCCCATAGAGCAAATTAGAACGTCTACTGCTCACACTGCCCTGGGACTTAGAGCCTGACACCCTATCCCAACTGTCCTGTGTGAAGTTAGGCACTGGAGAACTAGCTGAAGACGAAGCTAGGGCTAAAAATTTTTGATGGAACTAAGAACCATTACTACCTTCTGACCTTGGTTGAGAAAAGTTGAGACTACCTATTTTGGGCCTTTTTTTCTCTCTCTCCCTCTCTTTACACTTCTCCTCCTCAATCTGCTGAGCATAAACCATGAGTCTAGATAAGTCCATCTCCTTAATAAACGTGGAGGTCCTACATTCTTTGACCATACTATCAATTACACCAAACAAAAATTTGTTCATTCTAGACCTATTATCCGCCACCATGGTAGGAGCATACTTCACCAACTGAGAGAACTTAAGTGAGTACTCCTTCACACTCATATCACCTTGCTTTAAATTGATGAATTCTTGAACCTTAGATTTCCTCAATTCTAATGGGAAGAACCTATCTAAAAAGGTCATAGTAAAATCCTCCCACTCAATAGGACCTTCCTTCATACCTCGTTCCTCTTTCCACAACTTAAACCAGGTGTGAGTTATATACTGTAACTGATATGTTTCCAACTATGAAACCCCACTTAAAGTAACACTCATAATATCTATCACCTTCTAAACCACATTAAGAAACTCCTATGGATTCTCTTTAGACTTGGATCCCAAAAACAAAAGGGGATTCATTTGGGTGAAACCCCAAATCCTAACTACAACTAGATTTGCCACTAGATTGGCTGGGGTATCACCTTACTGGTTGATTTGAGTAGATACTAAATGGGCTAAGGTAGTGAAAGCAACCCTGAATTCAGCATAAGAGACATGCTCATTTAGGGGATCTTCTTGAACAGGAGGTGGCACAGTCTGATCCCCATTCCTTCTTCTATTGTTTCTTTTGGGAGGCATTGTTTTTAAATGGAACAAAGGATGAGTTAGATAGAGAATTTAAATAGAGCTTCATTCTCTTTCGCATGACATAAACACTGAAATAAGGAAAGATTTCCTAAAATATTTAATAGCCTCTTGTCCATAAGTGTGGCGCGCATCACACCCATGCATTAGAGTCTACTCAATGCAACTTTTAGACTCCCTAAGACCCTCTAAAACCTTAGGCTCTGATACCAAATTTTTTCATGACCCGAGGCTACCCTTTAGTCGCAACAATGGTGCTTACGATCATAAGTGACCACAATCTAACCCATGCGTTGGTACCTACTGCGGTACTAAATAAAATAGTAATAAAACAACATATGCAGTAGATACTCTGATAAGATAATGTGAATCTAGAATACTAAAATATTAAATACTGAAATATTTGAAACCATTGATAAAACTAAAAGTAACTCACTGACTATCAACTATCTGATTTGTATAAAAGCCTCTACATTTGTTTGAGGATTTGATGGGATAGACCCCCAAATAATTCTAAATCCCTAAACATAAGAAAGTACTAGAGTATATCAAATAAACAAATCATGTCCTTAATGTAGGAGGACACACCACTACTGCTATTGAATATCGCTGAGCTGTCTAAGAGTGGTTTGGAAATTGAGTGTCTGAACCTATGTTATAACACAACATAGCGCAAAAAAGTATGCGATTAGTAATTTGAATATATTGGTACATGATATGAGGATTGGATGAAGTACTTGGTAATAACTGAACATAAATACATGATCATATAACATTTGTGAAGCAGACCAAGTATAAATATGAATCTAAAATAATCTGTAAACTGAATAACTAAAATTTTTATAACTAAATAATTGAGCTTTTGTACACTTATTCAACAAACTTGTACTGAAATATACTGAATATTGTACTGAAACTAAGGGAGATATCATCTAACCGACATGCCCTAATCTAAGCAAATTGGGGTCCAACCTTTAACCCCGTTGGAAGGGTGTCAATACCGTGCCATAGGTACTAACAATGGCTATGTGGATCCATGAATCTGATGTCCTGAAGGACTAGGGAGTCATTCCTAACTGGAAAGTGACCCCTAAGAGAGTTTCAGTCCTAAACTAGCGGGTCACATCTCAAAATCCTATGCTGGCTACATAGTTCTAGAACTTAGGGAATACTACTAAGGATCCAGTCCTAACTAGCGGGTGAGCCTCATTCCTAGGTGTTTTTGGTGCTAAATCCTGCTCCCAACTGAAATGACACTGGTACTAAACTGAGATAAATTAGATACAACTGAGCATACAGCTGATATTGCTCATCATGGTCTGATCATAACAACTGACTGAATGATAATTCTTATGGTTCAACTAAAATCATTTTTGAGACACTAAAATCATGTAAAGCAACTAGGTATCGGGTGTTCATAACCTACCAGTATTGAATGATTATAAAATACAATATCAAACTTGAAATACTATAGCATAAAATCACAGTTCAATGAGCCAAAACATGGACATATCATCAAATATGTAGTAATCATAAACTTGGATATGAGAATACCTTAAACATAAGAAAACAACATGATTACATGGCTAAATTCATAACTTAAGGGTTAATCTTGAAATCAATGGATCATGACATGGGAATTACAACACTTGAAGCATGATATGACTCATTCTACTTTAAACACTTGTAATCATAATTTAAAATTGAATTAATAAGAGATTTATGGACTTATTTCATCAAGAACAGGTATACACTCATAATTTAAACTAAAAGAAGATTTTTGGATCCATGGGTGAAAGGACCTATGGAATAACATTCCACATACCTCACTAGATGAATTCTTAAAGATTTATTAAGAATTTCTTGAACTTGAAGCTTGGGTTCCTTGATTTCTTGTGAAAGAGTTAGGGTTTTTTCTTGGGAATAAAAATGGTTTTTCTTGAGAGGATTTCTGAGTAAAAGGGCAAAAATATTCTCCTTGGGAGTCCCAAATTCCTATTATGGATGAGTTGGGTGAAGGGAATAGACTCAAATACCAGTAAAATGTCAAGAATAAAACTGGACGAAATAGGGAAGGAGCAACGCAGGCCCTGTAGAGGTACACTAGGCCGGGTAGCGCCCGCTTAAGAGCAGTGGACTAGAGAGGGCAGTGCCTGCCTTACCCCAGTGAACTAGAGGGGGCAGCATTCGCTTATCCCGGTGGTGCTACTATTTTAGTTTTCAAACACGCCCCTACGCTCGTTCAAAAATTTCAAAACTCACTTAAGACATACTTTGAACAACCCCGATCATGAATCTACTCAAAAATCGATGTCCCAAGGTCAGGAAGGTTATAAATAAAACCAACAAAGTTTAGAAGTCTTGAAAATAACTAAGTCCTCAACACTTAGTGAAAATTCTAAGGCTTGGACCCCTTAACATGCAACTATGAGTTGAATTGAGCTAAGATTAATACAAGGTATTACAAGTAGTGGCTTACGCTTCTAAGAAATTGAAAGTTATGAGAATAATTATCCGATTCATGATTTGGAGTAGTTAATTGAGTTTTCACTCTAAAAATTTGGCGTTACTATTTGTTTGGGTTTTATGTTGATATTTTCTCAGACCATAAGGGTTTACAATATGTGTTCACCAAGAAAGAGTTGAATCTCAGGCAAAGTAGATGGCTTGAGTTGCTCAAGGACTACGATATGAGTCATCATTATCATCCAGGTAAATCTAACATGGTTGTTGATACTCTTAGCAGGTTAGTCTATAGGAAGCTTATCTCTTATTTAAGAGGACAAGTAAGGTTTGGTAAAGGACATTCACCATTTGGATAATCTTGGAGTTCATCTCTTAGACTCCGAAGATGGTAGAGTTATTGTGCAAAAGGTGTTGATATCATCTCTTGGTGCTAAGGTAAAGGAGAAACAGGTCTTGGAATCTATTTTGATACAAATCAAGGATGATATGGGTTGATAGAAGGTGATGGTTTTTGAGATTAGTGGTGATGGTACCTTGAGGTACCAAGGTTGATTATGTATTTTCGATGTTGATGGGCTCCGAGAGAGAATTTTGGCTTAGGCTCATGAGTCGAGGTATGCTTTTATTCCCTTTTCTATAAAGATGTATTTGTAATTAAAAGAGGTTTATTGGTGGAATAATATGAAGAGGGATGTTGCCAATTTTGTGTCCAAGTGTATGGTTTGTCAGCAACTGAAGGTGGACAACTTAAGGATCTATGGGTTGTCTCAAGTGATTGACTTGCCCATATGGAAATGGGAAGTGATTAATATGGATTTTGTTATCGATCTTTCACGGTCTCTCCATCAGTTAGATTTGATTTAGGTTATTATGGATAAGATGACTAATTTCGCTCACTTCTTGCCTATGATGAATAATTATTCGGTAGAGGATTATGCTAAGCTTTTCTTTCAGGAGATCTTGAAGTTGCATGGTGCTCCATTTTCCATCTTATCTGAGTGAGGTACTCAGTTCTCATCTTATTTTTGGTGTTCTTACAGAGAGGTTTTGGAACCAAGGCACCCACTGATGGATAGACAAGCGGAGAGGACTATATAGACTTTGGAGGATATGTTAAGTTCTTATGTGTTCAATTTTGGTGGTATTTGGGTTGACCTTTTACCTCTTATAGAGTTTACATATAACAATACCTATCATTCCATCATCCTGATGGGTCTATTCGAGGCCTTATATTGTAGGAGGTGTAGGTCTCCTATTGGGTGGTTCGAGGTTAGAGAGAATAGGTTATACGGTCTCGACTTGGTTTATTAAGCTATGGAGTTGGTGAAGGTAATTCAGGATAGGCTTAGCTCAGTCGCTAAAAGTCCTATGCTAATGTAAGGCAAAGAAATTTGGAGTTTGATATGGATGATTTGGTGTTCTTAAAGATATATCTAATGAAGGGAGTGATGCAGTTTGGAAAGAAAGGGAAGCTCAGTCTCTATTATGTTAGTCTATATCGTATTTTGAGGCTAGTAGGCAATGTGGCTTATGAGTTAGAATTACCTTCATGTATGGGTTCCATTCATTCAGTCTTCCATGTCTCAATGTTGAAGAAGTGCATAGATGATTCATCTTTGGTTGTACCTCTTGAGAGTATGGGTATTTTGGATTCCTTATCTTATGAGGAAGTCCCGGTAGAGATCTTAGATCGGTAAGTTCATCAGTTGCGGATTAAGGATGTGTATTTGGTAAAGGTTCTATGGTGGAACCAAAAGTTTAAGGAATCTACTTGTGAAGCCAAGGAGGACATGAATTCCAAGTGTCTATTCTTGTTTCCCATTTTGGATAATCGTGCTTGAGGTATGTGTATTCCTTAATATCTTTATTTTGTGTCATTGTTAAAGGTAAATGTATATATACTCTGTGTTAACTCGTGCTAATTATTCATCAGGCCCAGCATTTTCCCATGGGGCGCTCCAGTATTATTTATGCGCAAGAAAGACAGTTCTCTCAGAATGTGTATAGACTATAATCAACTCAAAAAGGTCACAGTCAAGAAAAAGTATCCTCTTCCCAGGATCGATGTCTTGTTTGACCAAGTTCAGGGTGCCAGTTATTTCTCAAAGATAGATCTCAGATCCGGCAATCATCAGCTCAAAGTTAGGGAATGTGACATTCCAAAAATAGCTTTCTGAACTCGGTATGGTCACTTTAAATTTCTAGTCATGTCATTTAGTCTTAGCAATGCCCCAACCGCTTTCATGAACTTAACAAAATGTGTGTTCAAGCTGTACTTGGACATATTTGTCATAGTCTTCATAGATGATATTCTGGTCTATTCCCGCTGTGAGTGTGATCATGCAGACCATCTCAGAATAGTACTTTAGACTCTCAGAGATCATCAGCTATTCATCAAATTCAGTAAGTGCGAATTTTGGCTAAGGTCAGTAGCATTCCTTGGTCATATAGTTTCCAGTGATGGTATTAGAGTTGATCCTCAAAAGACCAAAGCAGTAAGAAGCTAGCTCAGACCTGTCTCTCCATCAGGTATCAGGAGTTTCTTGGGCTTAGCTGGCTATTACAGACGGTTTGTAGAGGGATTTTCTTCTATTGCATCCCCTATGTGTAGATCGACTCAGAAGAAAGTCAAGTTTTAGTGGTTAGATCCTTGCGAGAAGAGTTTTCAAAAGTTTAAGACTCAACTCACCTCAGCTCCAGTCTTAGCTCTCCCAGTTAGTTCAAATGGGTTCGCAGTGTATTGTGATGCATCCAGAGTGGGTCTAGGTTGTGTCCTCATGTAGCATGGTAAGGTCATAGCCTACGCCTCCAGATATCTTAAGCCCCATGAGAGGAATTATCCTACTCATGATCTTGACTTACCAGCCATAGTATTTTCCTTGAAGATTTGGAGGCATTATCTATACAGTGTTCATTATCTATACTGAAGACTCAGCTTAAGTCTTCAGTATGTCTTTTCTCAGAAAGATCTCAATATTTGTCAGAGAAGGTGGTTAGAGCTCTATAAATATTATGACATGAGTATCCTTTATTATCCGGGCAAGGCCAATGTAGTGGAGACGCTCTCAGTAGACTATCCATGGGTGGTGTTTCATGTTGAGGACAGTAAGAAGAAGTTAGCTCAGAAAGTACATCAGCTTGCCAGTCTTGGCATTTGCTTAGTCGATATAGATGAGGGTGATAAATGGGTTCAGAGAAGTTTAGAATTATCTCTAATTTCTGAGGTGAAAGAAAAGAAAGATAGAGATCGCAGCCTTGTCAAGTTAAAAGAGTCAGTTTAGGATCAGAAAGTAGAGGTTTTCTCCCGAGGAGGAGATAGTGTTTTGCGTTGTCTGGGTTGTCTCTGTGTTCCAGGTGTAGATGACTTAAGGGAGTGAATTCTTACAGAAGCGCACCGCTACTCTATTCATCCAGGGAACACAAAGATGTACCGCGACTTGCGGGGAATATATTTGTGGAGTGGGATAAAGAGAGATGTTGCAAAGTTTGTGGCTTAGTGCTCTACATGTCAGTAGTTTAAGATAGAGCATCAGAATCTTAGTGGGTCTATGCAGGAGTTCAGTATTCCTACTTGTAAGTGGGAAGTTGTGAACATGGACTTTGTGATGGGTTTGCCTTAAAATCGTCATCAATATGATTCAATTTGGGTCATTGTAGATAGAATGACCAAATTATCTCATTTCTTTCCAGTTCATACCTCTTATTCAGTTGAGGATTATGCCAAACTCTACATCAAGGAGTTGGTTAGATTGCATGGTGTTCCATTGTCCATTATCTTAGACAGAGGTACCCAATTCACTTCTCATTTTTGGAAAGCATTCCAAAAGGGTCTTGGTACCCAAGTTCATCTTAGTACAGCCTTTCATCTTCAGATAGATGGTCGAGTAGAAATGACCATTCAGATGTTAAAAGATATGCTAAGGGTGTGTGCAATCGATTTCAAGGGTAGTTGGGAGACCACTTGCCTTTGATTGAGTTTGCATACAACAACAACTATTATTATAGTATTTGGATGGATCCATTCGAAGATGTCTATGGTAGGAGATGTAGATCTCTAATTGGTTGGTTTGAAGTTACTGAGGCCTCAGTCATAGGTCCTGACTTGGTATTCGATGCCTTAGAAAAGGTCCAATTGATTAGAGAAAGACTCCGGGCTGATCAGAGCTAACAGAAGTCTTATGCAGATGTTCATAAAAAAGATCTCGAGTTTGAGATTGGTGATGATATCTACCTAAAGATCTCTTCCATGTAGGGAGTGAAGCGGTTCAGCAAGAAAGGGAAACTCAGTCCCCGATATGTCGATCCCTTCAAGATTCTCAGTTGCTTAGGCAAAGTAGCCTATTAGTTTGAATTTCCTTTAGATCTAGCCTCAGTTCATCCAGTCTTTCATGTCTCTTTGCTCAAGAAGTTCATAGGTGACCCGTTAGTTGTAGTCCTTATTCAAAGCATTGATGTTCAGAACACTCTCTCTTATTAAGAGATTCCAGTTGAAATCTTAGACTATCAGACTCATAGATTGAGGAAGAAAGAAGTCCCTCTAGTCAAGATTCTTTGGCAAAATCAATCCGTCGAGGGAGCTACTTGGGAAGAAGAGGCAGACATGCGTACCAAGTATCCTCACCTCTTCTTCTCCAACTCAGATCAAGCTTAAGATAACAGTTCTCCTTAAGCTTACTCAGTTTCATGTTCAGTGTTCATCACAAACTTGGTATGCAGTTTTATGCTCACGTTCCCATTATAAAACTTGGTATCAAGTACCATTACATATTCAATCATGAACTCATTTATCAGTTCAGTTATGTAATATGCACCAGACATGCATTCTCATTGTGAGAAACTTAGTTCTCCAGAAGACTCAGTCATGCATTCATAAATCAGTTATGCATGTATCAGATATGCATGTTCAGTATTATATGTTCAGCTTGTCAGTCATGTCAGTATGAGATCATGTTCCAGTTATTCATGTTCAGTATGTACGTTAGTTGTTTTTTCTCCCCTCTCAGTCAGTCTCATTCAAGGATGAATGTTCTGAAGAGGGAGATCATGTTCCAGGAATTTTCAAGATTTTCACTTTTTGTCATGTGGGAAATTAAATAAGCTTTCCATTGGTACAAGATTTGCCGGGTCAAAAGTTACGACAATTTCAAGTTCCCATTGTAAAACAGTGCCATATTAGTCAGTGGAGTACCACGCCACAAGAGGAAATGGCATTTGGAAAATTCTAGTAGGGGTCCATGATTATTGCGCATCGCGCCAGGGCTCAAATTCAGAATTATCCTTTTCCAGTGTCTTAGTGCAATTTCCTTCACGTCGTGCCAAAGTTTCAAGTTGCAAAAGAAGGGGCAACGTGATGGCTCCGCATCGCGCTATCCCTCAGTTTCCCAATTGTCAAATTCCAGTGACACGGCGTGATAGCGTTGCATTGCGCCAGGGGTTCAGTTCGGGAAAATTTTGCTGAAATTAAATGATGCATCCAGGGTTAAAAAGGTCAACTTCCCACCTCTATTTAATCCCTTTAACAGGTGATTCATCCACTTTTCACCCAAAATACACTCTCTTCTCTTAAGTTTCTCTCAAGAACAAGCTAGGGTTTTCATAGAAGATCCAATTTCAAGAAAGTTTTACCATCAATCTTCATAAAACCACAAACTAAGGTATGTGTAGTGTTCATTCATGGACTCCTTTCATCCATAAAGCCCAAGAATCTCTTTTCTAAGTTTAAGTTTATGGATTTCTTTATGAATTTCATGTTGGGTTTGTTTTGTTTATGTTTGGAATGAATTCAAATCCATGTTGGGTGATCAATTTTATGTGGAATTGATTTGTATAGATGTATACTCACGTGAACCTATGAATAAACCCTAGATGATGAAATTAGAGATGAATCATGATGATTAATTATTGTATAATGTTGTCTACATGTGCTATGCCTACCAAGTGTTTTATTAAATGCCTAGATGAAGGAACAATGCCCAACTAGTATGATATCATGAAATTCCCATGTATGTACAAGTTATGCCTATTCATATTTTGATGGAAGGCTTCTATAAATGTATTATGGATTATGATGTTAGATATATGTTCAAGTAAGTTATGCTTGGTCAGTTTCCTTCCATCGAGTCCAGGGGGTACTCATACCCAAAAAATTAGCTTTATGCCTAGAGCCATGTCATGTTTTCACGATACTCTCAGTCAAGCTATGAATCCTTAGAATTCAGACAGTCTTATGACTCAAGAAATTACCATGATCTCATGAACTCAGTCAGTGGTCAGATATTAGTAGTATTCCATCAGTCAACTGAATTATGTAACTCAGCCCATGTTCAGTTCAGTAAATCATGTTCAGAGTCTATTCAGAAGGGAGTAGGAATTAGCACTGAGGAATCCAAGGATGGTAACACACACTATCAGATGAGGGTGTGGTTCTTAGAAGTCATCCTTGCATTCTAGAACTATGTAGCTAGCATAGTTTAAGACATCAAAACTGTTCGATGAGGGTTGATGAGTTGGATAAGCACTGTCAGATAAGGGGCCCACCATTCTCTTTTGGGGACACTATCAGATAAGGGTTGCCCAAAGCTTGTCCTTACCGATGGTGTGGTATTGACACCCTTCTAATTGGGGTTATAGATTGGACCCCAACTCAGCCATAATGGCATATTAGGGGCATCAATTAGATAACTACTTTCCACAGTTTTATTTTACAGAATCAGGACTGTTAAACACAGTCAATCAGTCTTAGTATTAGAACTCAGATAGTTCTTTAGATTTCAGGACTGTCAGATATAGTCAAATCAGATATAGTATGAAACTCAGGTAGTTTCTCAGATTCAGGACTGTCAGATACAGTCACTCATGTTATCAGTTATATTCAGATTCAGTAATCATGTTATCACAGTATTAGTGTCAGTTGTTATGTCTCATGCATGTATTCTCATGCTCATGATAGTTAGTCAGTTATTATTATTGCTCATGCATATTAACCCCATGCATTTGGCCTACCTCATATGCATACCAGTACATTCAAAGTACTGACGCATTTATGTTATGGTGTCTTATATCATAGGTTCAGAGACACAAGCTCCAGAGCAACAATAGATTCCAGATATTCGCAGATAGAGTTAGAAGTGAGTCCTTATCTTTCAAGGACATGATTATTTCCCTATTATCTCATTAATCAGTTTATTAGTTGGATTTAGTTGGGGACATGTCTCATCAGCTCCTTACTTAGACAGTTCCGTCAGTTAGAGGATTTCTAGACTATTATATTTCAGACTTCAGTATGTTCAGTTTGGTTTTGGGTATTCTATTATCCCACACAGATGTTATATCATTTAGATCATGTTCAGTATTAAACCTTATGGCCTTTCTGTGCATGTTTTTGCATTATTATGTCATATTATGCAGTGTACAGGTACAAATATCAGTCATGGGTTAGCTTGTTGTCCTTCGGCATTATGAGCACCGTGTAGCATTCCGAGCACTAGGCTCAGGGTGTTACATTATTCTTCCTACCACATCAGGACATGTCAGACAGTGTTGTTTATTCATATGCACGTATGTGATGACTTTTAAAAAAGAGGTGTGAAGAGTCATGACTTTTTATCTTAACACATTCAAAACAGTTGATGAATTAAAATCTCCATAAGTTGCAACTGACGAATCAGTTGTTGGAAAAAATCAAAATATCTCCTCCATCATATGGTCCATCTGTCGCGACAGATAATCCATATGTTGCAACAGATGGTAAATCTGTTGCGACAGACCAGACTGTATTTTTTTATTCATCTGCACACATGTGATTACTTCTTGCTAAAAATATTTGTTTCAATTTAGTTGTGCTATTTATAAAATCAAGAGAATTTTATTATATTATTCCAAGATTACCTCTATTATTAAATGACAACATAAAGTATACTATTCATATTTTTACTTTCAAAGCATAATTAATAAGGCCAATTTGGTAAAATAATCACCTAATTTATATTTTTACTAATTGGTATGCCAAGCCCATAAGGTCCAACTAATACAAAATGGAGGGACTATTAAAAAGAGGTGAAGAGTCATGACTTTTTATCTAACACATTCAAAACAAATAATGAACCGAATACTCAATTTATTGAAACTGATGAATCAATTGTTAGAAAATATCAAAATATCTCCTCCAACATACTGTCCATCTACCGCAACAAATAATACATATATTGCAAAAAATGTCTTATCTGTTGCATATACTAACCATCTATTGCAACAGATGGTAAATCTGTCTTGACAGACCATCTATTTCACACTCAATCCATCAGTTGCAACAGATGCTAAATCTGTTGCGACAGATGGATGATCTGTTGCAACAACTCAATAATAATAGCTTTTATCGAGTCTCAAACTATTTTGAAAAGGTGAGAAGTAATTAATGTAAAATAAAAGTCGCGACTTTTCACAGAAAATAAAATGCCACCAGTTTAAGTGTAATTAATACAATAGAGTTGAACAGTCCTGCCTTTTAGCCTGAGACGTTCAGATTCAATCCTCTATAAATAGGACTTTCCTTAATCTTCATTCAACTCAACTTGATTTATTTCTTGCATTTTTTCTTTTCATGTGACATTTTCAACTACTTCTCTTCAAAGAGCATATTCCTTTCTTGTTGAGGTAGGTTTTTTCTGGTGTAAATTTACCAGTTGGTCGTATACGTTGTATTACATTTTGGACTTTTTTCTTTACATTTGTAAATTCATGCATGTTCTAGATATGGCTGATCCTTTTTCGGACATTGCTATTCTACACAACACAATATGGGAACTTCAGAGGCAGGTTAATGACCTACAAAGGAAGTTGGTCGCTGTGAGAGAAACAATGTTCAGAGAGATGCAGAGGATGATGAGGGCCCTGCTGCTGCGAGCTGATTGGCTGGCTGTCATTAATGATGATGAGGATGATAATAATAATAATTAGAAATTTTTTTAGAGTATGTATTTTAATTTTCCTATATCGGATCTATACCTAATTTATTTTATTTTTTGTTTAATGATAAATTTACTTTTAGTCAGACTGGCATTTTAATTCTTATTCAATTTTCATTCTGTCTATTTCTTCTAAACTAAACATACATACATGTTAACATGTCGATGATTGGAGGCAAGGAGCTATGTTGAATCCAATAGCACTAAAAATTTTGGATTTTGAGTTCTTTCAATAGATGGACCATGTGTTGGAATAGATTGGTCATCTGTTGGGTTTCTATCAATAAATTATCCAATTGTTTCGACAAATTTGTCATCTGTTGAAGGAAAACTATAATACCTCAAAGTTTCCTAGCTAATTTTAACCCAAGAATTCCTAGTGTTATCTTTTAAATTGAATGATGATTATTTCATGAGGTATTTTCAAGTTTTCACTTTTTGTCATGTGTGAAATTCAATAAGCTTTCAATAGATATAAGATTCACCCAAATCTGATAATCAGGTCAGAAGTTACGACTATTTTAAGTTCCCATCATAATACAGTGTCGTATTAGTCAGTGGCGCGCCGTGCCACAAGTGGAAATTGCATTTGGCAAATTCCTGTAGGGGTTCGAGATTATGGCACATCGCGCTAGGGCCCAAATTCAAAATTTTCCTTTTTCCAGTGTCTCAGTGCGATTTCCCCCGCGTCGCGCCAAAGTTTCAAGTCACAAAGGAAGTGGCAACGCGATGGCCCCGCATCGCTCCATCCCTCAATTTCCCAGTTTTTAAATTCTAGTGACACGGCGTGACAGTACCGTATCGCGATAAAGGTCCAGTTCGAGAAATTTTTACAATTTTAAAAGACGCATCCAAGGGTTAAAAGGGTTAATTTCCTACCCCTATTTAAACCCAATAACGCATGATTTAGCTATGCATGATTTAGCTATTCTTCACCTAAAATATACTAGTTTCTCTCAAGTTTCTCTCAAAAACAAGCCTAGTGTTTCTATTGGGGATTCAAATTCAAGAAGGTTTCACTGTCAATCTTCACGAAATCACAAACTAAGGTATGAATAGTGTTCATTCATGGACTCCCTTCTTCCATGAAGCCCAAGAATCCTTTTTTTCTAAATTCAAGTTTATGCATTTTCTTATTAATTTCATGATTTGGCTACTCTTGTTCATGTGGATAATGAGAAATTGAATTCTACTCTATGTTGGGTGATAAATTCTATATGAGTTAAATTATTATAGATATAGATTCATGCAAACCTATGACTAAACCCTTGAATGATGAAATTAGAATTGAACCATGATATTGAATTATTGTACAATGATGTTTACATGTTCCATGCCTAAAATATGTTCGATTAAATGCCTAGATGAAGGAAAAGTGCCTAACTAGCATGATACCGTGAAATCCCCATGTATGTACAAGTTATGCCTATCACATGTTTTGATGAAATGCTTCTATAAATATATTATGAATTATGATGTTAGTTATATGTTCAAGTAAGTTATGCTTGGTCAATTTTCTTCCATCGAGTCCTGGGGGTACTCCAGGCTCAGGGCATTACAGAAACATTCCAGTAATTTGTGTAACTGTTGAGAATAATTGTGGTATGCTATATTTTTAGTTCATCTTTTACCTTTTTTTATTGATTCACAAGTTATTAAAAAAAAATATTTTATATATAATAAATCATAACATTAGGTTTACAATAATGAGTTAAATATATAAAAGTCCACAACAAACAAACAAACAATAACACAAGTTTCTGCAATTACAATGATCATAGTGGATTACGATTCGGGCATGTAGTTCTTTTGTGGCTAGTGCACTTACATATGGAGCACTTATTTCTTCTTGATGAAAATGATTCTCTAACTCCTTGCCTCCTTTTATATGGCTTTCTTCCCGGTTTGATAGTGCTCAGGTCAAGATATGGAAGAGGTATTAATCTCCCTATAAGCTCTACTAGAACAACCCAAGATTCTTTAAGAGACACCAAAGTAATATTCTCACTATATGTCATTTCATATTTTTCCACCAAATAATATTGAGAGGAGTGCTCGTAAACTTCAGGTCCATATTTATGACGGTATTGAGCTCAAACTGCTGCCATAGCATGTGGACAAGGTATTTTGTCCAAGGCAAAAACTCTACACGTACAAGATCTTGTTTGAAGATCGATCGTGGTAGCATCACCATGACCAGTGATACAGAATTTGTAATCTGCTATTTTATGAGAGAATAACCTATTCTCCAAACTGATGTTCGTTGATATTTTTTTTGATTTCGAGAACAAATCAGGTTCTTTTTTCTGGGCACTTGAACTGCACACGCCTTTTGTTAAAAAAATCGCTATACTTCTCATTTTTTTTCAAACATAGCCTTGATGGGAAATTCTTTTTCATCGTCAAACAATGAATTGACCGATTTAGCTATGTTTGATGTCATAATATTGTACCTATAGAAAAGAATCACTTAGTACGACATTATACTTTACTTGTAAATCAAACAAGACATTAAATTCATAAGAATGTACCTATTTACTGGACAAAATGTCCAACTCCATCTCTCGAAATCGACATGCATGAGAACTTCTGCTACCTTAGGATTCACATCTGTTATTTGATTGAAATGGTCTAAAAACTCCTCTCTACTATATGCTTTAGCTACTCTATAAAAAAGGGTGACGACCCTTTCATTGTGATTGTTGTTTTGAATATTCTCTCTAAGATGCCTGATGCAACAACCAATGTAAGCTGAACTAAAGAAAAGTGAACTTATCTTTGGAATACTTGGATGCCTATCCGATACAAAACACAGTTCTTGGGTATCTTCGATGCAGCGTCATAGTTTTTCAAGAAAAATCCATAAGAGGGATCATATTTCTTGTCCTCTTCACAAAAAGTGATGGGAAAGATGTGATTCTCCGCATTCTGTGCCACCGCCACTTGCAGAACTCCATTATACCTGCTCCTCAAGAAGGTACCGTCGACGACTATGCCTTTTCTCAAATGTCAAAAACCTTGAATCCAAGCACCATAGTATACAAAAAAAGTACTTAAACCTTCCATTTTCATCCAGATGCAATGTTGTCTTACTTTCGAGATTTGTGGACTCAATCATGTAACGGTAAGCATCAAGGACTTCATACCCATACTCGAGTGTCCCCCTAACTAGGTCCTTGGCAATCCCCATGGCCATATATACCTTCCAATAACTAACTAGGACACCTAAATCCGTAAGGTGTTGATTAGCCATAACCCTTGTTAAAGGGCCTTTACCATTGGGGAAACTACTCTTGGAATATTCACTGAGGACCTTTGCCATGCCGTGAGGATTTTGGCCTGAGATGTGCTCCGAACCACATGTGTGATGCTTTTCATGTTTATGATTGACAAATCTGTCAAAACTTGTGTACTTCACCACTCTCAACCACCACTTGCAGTTTGAATTAGCACATTTGAAGCAAAAGACACTGCTCAAATTAATCACCTTCTTTATTCTGAAATCTTTTTTCAAGCAAGAAATAAACAAAGTGTTAGATAGTTCATTATTTTCCTTGAATGACATTCCAATAAAAAGGCGGTCCCGTCATCTTAAAGATTTCCTAACTGTGTCGATTGAGAAGAACTGAACATCGTATTAGTCGCATCAACGGGCATAGGTGTTTGATCATCATCTGGAATATTCATGTCTAGATCATCCAACCTATCATCAAAGAAGTTTTTTTCTTCTTCTTCTACATTCTAGTTCTCATTTTCTATCGTATTTTCAACCATGTACACCCTTAACACTGGCCTGGTTGAAGCAATTAGATAAGCACGTAATCGAACCTGATTGATTATCTTGAAAGAAAGTACCCTCTAATTTTCAAAAGAGTTGTGCATGTAGCTGATGGTGATTTCTTCTAATTGACAATTCAGTCCACAAAAGCTGATGATTAAGTTCATAAAATCATCATACAAAACATCAATTTATACTGTCATAGCTATCGTCTCTAGAATTTCACCCTTCTTCCAACGCCATACATATCGATTGCTTGTCTCATCATTCAGAGATGAATGATCCTAAGGGGGGAAGAATGTAACACCCCGAATTTTAGTCCTTGAAAAATTTATGAGTTTCTAGACTTACTTCCTAGACTGCGACTCTCCCTAGTAAGTCGTCACGTGTCATTACGGGTCTAAAGGACCCAATCGTATCTTGGTCAATATGTTGGCCTGGAGTTTTGTTATGGCTACGACTAGGGGTTACGAGTTATAAAGACTCAAAATGAGTCATATGGTTCCATCCGTATCCAAATCACTATGATGCCCAAAGTATTTTATCTTGACTACGACTTGGATCCTACGAGTTGTAGGGTCTCATAACGAGTCGTACGATTACCAAAAAAGGGTCCTCCAGCTACTATCTTGACTAGGACTCATGCTGATGAGTCGTAGTGAGTCTTACGAGTCGTATAGTGACCCATAGTCACTGGTGATAATTTTTCAACTTTTAAGTTGAGGGCACTTTGGGCATCTCCCTCTCTACCCACTTAAAACCCACAACCATAAAAAACCATTGGAATGTTATTTTTAATACTTTATCACTCAAAGCACTCTCTCAGACTCTCTAAATTCTCAAAAGTCATGATAGTTAGGGTTTCTAAGAAGTTAGTTATCTAAGGGCTCAAGGATTGATTTCTCTCCATAAATCTTCGTATTTCTGGAATGGTACTCTTCCCCAATTCTTAATTTGTGAAAGCATGTGTTTTAAATGGATGAAGTTGTATGTATTTGAATGTGGGTTTTGTCATGGTTTAGGGTTTTGAAATGTTTAATCCTCGAATTATTTTCCCATGGTTTTTATGAGTTATTCATGATTTGGGTTTGAATGTTTTGAACTTATGGGGTGCATGAGTGTGGGAATTGGAATGGGGGTGAAGGTATTCCCTTAAATTGATGATTTAAATTTTGAATTAGTTTTAGAATAGTTGTGTTCTCTCAATCCACTTGTGTAACTGACTTTGAATTATGAAATTGACAATTGGTTTGATTTACTCACTTATACTATTTCATTGCGCAAATGGTTAAATAATAATTTTAAATCCCTTGTTGTCCATGTTTGATTTGAATCATTAAAAAAGGAGGTCAAGGAATTCCTCCAATTTGATTTAATCAACAAAGGGGGTCGAGGCATTCCCTCAAGTTAATGTGATTATTATGGTATAGAGATAAGCTTTCAAGTGTAAAGGTATGACGATAACCATGGAGTGCCTTAACGGTTCATTATTTGGTTAATAAATGAGTTATGTGTAACTTGATTTAAATTAGAATTAATGGGGTTATGTAGCTAAGACGTGATGGTGTGGGTCTTGGATGACTTATATTGGAAATTCACATTTGCTGGCATGAGGTTTTGTCTCGAAGACTATGTGCATGGTTCACACTATTGATATATTTGTGTATTGGTTTGACCTGGGGTTGGGTCATTCTCTTTTCTTTCTTGACACCTCCAATTCATATGACTAACACACACTGGGGTCCTTTTAGCAGGGGGAGTGAAACCCATATATCTCGTTGGTGCCTGTTATGATGGTTAAGCTACATAGTCCAAGATAATTTTTTACTTCATGATAAACCTTGTTCCTTTTCATGGCATGACATGTTTATATATATATGTATGATTATGTGCATTGATTTTGAATGAATTTTGAAATGTAGATCATACCATTATGTTATCCCTATCCCTGAGTTATATGCTAGTGCTCAACCCACTAACAGTCTCCGGATGTTGTATGCCCATGCAATGAAGGAACCAAAAATACTTCTACTTTTCTTGTACAGTGTTGGGGGATCGGCTTGGTTCGTTGGTCATTGCAGTGAAGTGGTGAGCTTCCATTCTCTAAAAGATTTGATCATTCCATCTCTTATCTTTCATAAACTAGAATTAAAGAGTTCACATTAACATTATCATTGTCATTGTCATTATTAGGTTAGGGGTATGTCCGGACTTAGATTATTTTTGGATTAGTAAAGGGTTTATGGATATTACAGTGGATTGGGTATTATTGTTGACACTCTTAGATGTCTTTGAGTCATTGTCTTTCTATCTTGTTATATGTTTGGATTTAAGCCGCTTCTAGATGTGTTATGTTCTGTTTTGCTAGGAAAATGGTGGTGGTTTCTGATCCTCAGTGGACTTGAGATACCCGTCACGGTCAAACCTAGATTCGAGTCATAACAATATTAGAATGCCATCTCTCTTAATTTCGAAGGCCATAACTTTATGTTGACCCATATCATTCTTCTTTTGCATGAATATAGGATCAAGAACCTACTTCTCCTTAACTTTGGCCCCAAGGATGACTTTGACACTTCTTGGACGATCACTCTTCTATCTTCATAGTCCAAATGACGGAATCCCAAGTTAGCCAGCCACTGAATATCCTTCACCAATTCTCTCTTATCCTCCTCAATGTGAGAAAAACTTCTCATGGACAACCTGTTAAGAGGATCAACAACAACATTGCTTTACCTAGGTGGTAGTACAGGCTCATGTCATAATTCTTAAGCAATTCGAGACACTACCTTTGCATAAGGTTCAATTCCTTCTGCGTGAACACATAATTCAAGCAATTATGGTCTGAATAATATGTAACCCATACAAATAGTGATGCCAAATTTGCAATGCAAAAACCATAGCTACCAACTCTAAATCATGAGTCGGGTAATTTCTCTCATTAACCTTAAGTTGCCTAGAAGCATAAACTACAACCTTTCTGTATTTCATCAACACACAACCTAGCCTAACACAGGATGCATTACAATACACCCCAAACCCCTCAGTACCCTCGGGTAGGGTGAAACAGGAGTAGAAGTCAACTGATCCTTTAACTTCTCAAAACTTTCCTTACAAGCATCGGACCATAAAACTCTACCTTTTTCTGAGTCAACCTTATAAGTAAGAGCAGTGACAGACGAAAAACTCTCCACAAATTCTCTATAGTAACCTACCAATCTCAAGAAGCTCCCAATGTCAGTTGGAGTCATAGGTCTAGGCCATTTCATAACTGCCTCAATCTTTTGTGGATCCACTTTAATCCCTTCACTGGATACACCATGCCTAATAAAAGTTACCACACTTAACCAGAATTCACACTTAGAAAATTTTGCATAAAACTTCCAATCCTTTAGGGTCTACAATACAATTTAGAGGTGATTAACATGATCCTCCTAAGTTTTGGAATACACCAAGATTTCATCAATGAAGACTATAATGAATAAATCTAAAAATTGTATGAATACATAGTTCATATGGTCCATAAAACCAGCTGGACATTAGTTAATACAAAAGATATGACCAGAAAATCATAGTAGCCATAATGGGTTTGAAACATAGTCTTTGGAATATTAGCCTACATAATATTCAATTGATGGTAACTCAAACAGAGATCTATTTTAGAGAAATACTTAGCATGCTAAAGTTGATCAAAGAGGTCATCAATCCTAGAAAAAGGGTATTTATTTCTTACTGTGATCTTATTCAATTGACGATAGTCTATATACATTCAGAGAGACCTATCTTTATTTCGCACAAAAAGCATAGGAGCACCCCAAAGAGAAACACTAGGACGGATGAAACCCTTATCAAGCAGATCTTTTAATTTCTCCTTTAGTTTTTTTAGATTTTCCATAGCCATCCTATAAATAAGAATGAAAATAGGATGAGTATTTGGTGGAAGATCAATTCCAAAGTCTATTTTCCTATCTAGAGGGATCTAGGATGATCATTGAAAAAAACTCAGGAAACTCATTAACTACGGGAATAAGCTACAAAAAGAGTCTTTTAGAGTTAAATCCTTGAGCTAAACTAAATGATATGACAACCTTTAGATATCAATTTCTAAGACCTAAGATAAGAAATAAACTTCCCTTTTGGTAATAGGGAACTCCTCTCACATTCTTTCACTGGTTTATTAGGAAAATGAAAAATGACCTTTTGGGTTCTATAGTCTAGAGAAGCATAGCACAAATAAAGTCAATCTATGCCTAATATTACATCAAAATCCATCATATCAAGCTCTATTAAATATACTAATGTCTCTCTATGAAATATAGACACCACACAACCCCTATAATCTTTTCTAGCAACAATACTCACCCGCCGGGGTAGAAACTAAAAAGGGGTCAAAAATATTTTCAGGACTAAAATTAAAGTGTACAACCATATAAGGAGTCACATAAGATAGGGTGGCATAGGGATCAAGCAAGCAGTAAACATCATGAGAGAAGAGTTGTAACATACCAATGACAACATCTGGGGATGCCTTGGATTCCTAACGAGTAGAATGTACATATGACGTCAGCCAGTTCCCATCCCTAAAGTAGTATCTTTAGAAACAGGAATTGAAGAAGTGGTAGCTGATGCCTTACTATCCCCCAATGCACCCCTAGTTGAATGATAATCTCACTACCTATGGCAAGGCTGACCACAATTAAAGCACAAATTCCTTCCCACCTCATAATATCCCCGGTGAGGCTTACCAAAACAATAAAAAAAGAGGACAAGTTAGGGACGACTGAGATCCACTGGCCTTAGATTGGCACCTAGTGCCCTAGGACCATTGCTAAGCTGAAAACGCCAATCAGTTGAAGGCTTAGAGGAAGGAGAACCAACTGACGAATAAAAATTTCCCCAAGTCTTCTTCTAGAACCATCGTCTATCATTTTTCCACTGTTCTACAAGCTCGCACCCTAATCTGTATATATAGTCTTCCTACGTTGCCTTTCCCTCATTTCCACCTACTTTCTCTTCCCATTCTCTACTGGATACATATAAATCACCAACCTCAATATATCCATGTCATTGTTCACCATAGATACCTTACACACTAACACCAAGTCACGAGAAAGGCCTAAAGAAAACTTTCTCATCCTGGACCTCATATTAGACACAAGCTTTGGAGCATATCGAGACAGTTGGTAAACTTCAATGCATACTCCTTAACACTTATCTTACTCTATTTCAGATTCACACACTCTTTTATCTTGGCTTCCCTTAACTCATGAGGAAAAAAGTGATCAAGAAAAGCACTCGAGAAATTTTTTTACACCGATGGCTCAAAATCCTCACCCCTTATATCTTCCCATTCCTCATACCAGTGATAAGCCGCCTCTTTTAGTTGATATGCTTCAAATTCTACCCCTTCTAGATTACTAGCATGAATAAATCTGAAGATCTTTTCCATCTCATCAATAAATTCCCAAGGATCCTCCTCAACCTCAAAACCTATGAAGGTTGGGGGATTCAGCCTCATAAATTGGCAAAATCGAGTAATCTATTGGCAAACTTGAGTGATCTTAGATAAGCTAGTGGAAGGACCAACATAATCAGACCGATGAGACTATGATGTCATAATCTAAGCATGAATATGAATGGAATGATGGAACTTAACATTTAAGAAATCTTTCTAAGGAGATTGAGTATGAGTAGCACCATCCTGGGAAGCCAGAGGAGGGCTATTAGGGACGAGTGGAACCCAAATAAAGAAGTGAAGTCAAAATTAAGGGCACTATACCGAGTCTACATTCCATGAGTATGGTAAACTTTCTCTGAATTTTCTTGAGTTGGGACAGAGGTCCTAGTTAAGTACCTACGACCATCAATTCTTCATGGAGGCATGATCTAAAATACGAGTAATCTAGAAGTTGGAGTAGATTCATAGTAACTAGACTCTCTAGCACGAAATAGAACACAAAGAAGGGAAATATTTCAAAATTCCTTATAGCCTTCATCTTATAAGTGTGGTGCATTACATACCCATAAAAGAAACTCTACTCAACACGACTTTGTAGACACCTAGTGATACTGAACCTTTCTCTAATACCAAGCTT
Source organism: Capsicum annuum (assembly GCF_002878395.1). Taxonomy (NCBI): domain Eukaryota; kingdom Viridiplantae; phylum Streptophyta; class Magnoliopsida; order Solanales; family Solanaceae; genus Capsicum; species Capsicum annuum. Next base: position 31,410,723 of record NC_061116.1, read on the forward strand.
GTCATGACCCAAACCGAGGCCTTGTCCATGAAGGAAATACCAAACCAACCAAGCCCTGAGATGACCCCTTAGTCTTGCCTTATGAGCATAGTAATAATAAGAAATTGTGGAAGCTAACCAATAAAAAAGAGAAATTTTAATAACCAAAAGAGTAAGTTTGTAAGTCAAAATTGTATCCACAAAATAACAACCCAACACTATTTACAAAGCCTCTCTAACCATGGAATACCAACTAAGTCGAGACATGACCCTAACTATGCCAGAAAAAACCAAAAGTACAAAAATAGTAAAAAGGCAAAAAGGAAATCAAGTCTTCTAAGTGATGGAGGGATCACCACTTCACCAGCTGTTCTAAGAAATTATCCAACCACCTAACGCTGCACAGGGTCATAAGAAAAGACCTTCTAACCTAAATCAAGAAATGATATAGCATCCGAGGACTGTCAGTATGGTGAGTACTGGCATGCAACCCAAGAAATGAGATAAAATTTATATTTATAATAAACCAATCATAAAATATATGCTCAACAACCATCAAGATAATAGAATGTTGGGGTAGGCTCAAGGATTATGAAACAAGTCCATTTAAAATTTAATCCTAAACTATGTATCTTACATCGACCTCTAGGCACCCACGGGCTATATGGGCCCGACTTCTCCTACTGGAAGGCCCCAATCTATGTTGGCCGTATGGATCGAGGATTAGGCTAAAGTCACCAATAGACAATAACCTCCCAAAAGAATAACTATGTACTACCATGTGAAGCAAGAACACAATGGTCATCCATATTTCAGGACAATACCTCCCAAGGTCGGCAAATATAGTTTCAAGTGTTGGTCTCTCCGAGACTACACTATCTCAGTGAAGTTAATTAAAATATTTTTCACATACCATTAACAATGAAGTCTTTTATCAAGGATGTCCCAAATTGCTATTGTCATACCAAGACTTGCAAGTCATTCATATAATGCCAAACCAAGTTAACCATTTAGACTCTAAATTCCCATTATTAAATCAATAACCATAGCCCTAAGGGTGTTTCCAAATCCATGTATCTTTATTCCAATTAATGTTATATAGTTTTTCATATGATAATTTAGACACTATGAAATCCTTGTTTAAAACCCAAATTATGATATGGGTTGAGGTTCTTGCCATTATCATGCAAAATTCATATTGTTGTTCAACCATAATACCAATTCCACCATGTTTATGTGGCCTAATTCATTTTCAAAACCAAATGTTCACACATATAAACCATCCACACAAGAGGAAATCAGTTTAAAGTCTAAACAACAAAGTTACCTCACCCCTAATTTAGATAAAACATTTAAGAACACATAAATATCAATTAAAAATAATGTTTTAATATAATAAATAAGATAGGGAATGTTCAACATGCCTTTTTTATGATGATAACTTGAGTTTAAGCCTTAATCCTTGAAGAGAAATTTCTAATTTGCTATTAAGGGTTTTGAGAGGAGAAATACGTTGTTAATATTAGGTTATAAGTGGTGGGAATAACGTTTAATATGTTTAAAAGGTCGTTTAATTGGTAAAAGACTAAAAATCCCACTCCCCAAACTAAAAAAAAAACAAAAGTTTGCGTTTTGTGCCTTAGGCATGGCCCACAACTATTGCACCGGCCCAAAGGCATGGAACGCTTTTATTACAACATGCCCAGGGCATATCATGCTCTTATCGCAGCTTGCGTAGGGTGTGAAATGCCTCTATCGTGGACCCTCACTGATTAAATGTCCGAAAATATCCCCAAACGCTTATTGAAAATTTCAAAACTCTCCCTAATAGTCCAGTTACCATCCCTTATCATGATTCAAGTCAAAAATCATTGCTAAACATATGGGAGGGTTCAAAAATAAAATTGTTAAAAAATTTTAGTGTCTTAGATCCCTCCTCCCCCCAAATAGTCTGCCTGCAACTCCCTCCCCTCCCAAATTATCTTCTCCAATCCCCAACTGAAATTCAAGAGGGGGTGAATCAGAAAATTTCTTTGAGTCGACTACTGACTCTTCACAGTCAACTCCCCTACAGATCACAACACTTTACAAAACAAATTAGATTTAAATAATTAAGCAAATAATTAATTGAATATAAAGTGAAGACACATAAATTTATCCTGGTTCAGAACACTGATAACGCTCAAATTACACTCTTGAATGGGTGTAAGCAATCGTTGTCAATATAAAGCCCAACTAGGTTGGGGTTGAATCCTACAGGGAATAGGGTGTGAACGTCAATTTATTTACGAAATACTTTACTAGTAGTTTATCGTTTCCAAAAGTTGGGGTTTAAAGTTCACAATGTATCAATCTTCACTTTCTGAATTTTTAGAGTTGTTATCAATATAAATGGGAAACTAGGGTTATGATCACCAAAGGTTTTGTGTGTTGACAGATACCATGTAATACTAGAGATCCTCGAAATAAGTAGAACAACAGAATATCCTTGACTATAATACTATCTGACTTATCTCTCGACCTCACCAGACAATTTATTATCTAATTCTCTCAAACTTAGATAATTTATCTATATCCAATCGGATGTTATCTCTGGTAGATTAATCTAGTTACGGCATTAATCATTAAACAGAAGGCTGTTAGCTTCCGAGTCCCTATTGATAATTCCCGTCCTCTAGTCTATTTCTCTGTTAGAAGCAAATAAAACCTAAGGCATAATCTAATGTTTGCAACCACTAGATTTTAGTTAAAACCATAGAATTTCAAGATGTTCTACTACTCTTTGAATTCGTTAAACACCTAGCCTCATATCAAACCCTAATCCTTGGATCCGATAACCCCGGCTAATGAAATTAACCTCTCATGATTTGATAAAGGAAATCACAAGTTGAATTCATGATGATAATGATAAACTTACGTATTGATGGAAAACAACAAATAATTTCTTCAATCCCAAGTTAGAAACCCAAGAATAGTTGATAAGAAAGAAACTAAAAATAATTGGCAAAAGAGAACAATGTACGTGTTTTTCCCTCCAAAATTCTCGTTCCCAATAATAAAAACTTCCTCTATTCTTAAAAACCCTAAAACTGCTATTTATACTAAAGCCTAATTAAGGAAATAAAATAACAAAATCACATCTGGGCTTGAATTTAGGTGACGTCATATTGGTGTTGGTCGTCAGGCTTCTAACGGCATCTCAGATATGTCGTCAGAAGTCATGCCATCTTGACCTGTTCTGCCTTACTCTGACGATGTCCTATGATGGCTTACCACACTTATGACGGCATGTAGCAAATATCATTAGACTTTCAGCTTATTTCACCATGTTCTGCCTCACTCTGACGGCATATTCTGATGGCTTACCACACTTGTGATGACATATTGAGAATGTCATCACTCTTATCCAGCAAGTCTTCTCCACTATTCTTCTTGATGCCTTTTTCTAGTAGCTTACCATATCTCTGACGGCTTGCAAAAAAATGCCGTCAGACTCATATCATCTCACTTGTACTAGATTTTACTTATTTTGTTTATCTTTCCTATGTTTTCCTCCCATCCTTGCTACAACTGCAATATCACAAGAAAACGATCAAAAATAACCAAAAGTTTCTTAAAACTTAGCAATTATTTAGAGTTAAAATCCTCAAATGGGTTAGCATCTGCTCACACATCAATACCCTCAACTTAAAACAACTGTTTGTCCTCAAGCAACCAAAAGACAACTAAGAGAATACAATGAACATTCAGCAGTCAACAACCAATTTTTAGCTCAAAACTCAGTTTACCACCTCCAAGGTCAACCAACTCAAACTACTATGCAATTTATTGAAAAGAAACAATGTAACACAAAGGCTTCTACCCATGGCATCACTAAGTTCCAATAATCATGCATGTAATATACACTACCCAAAAAAGCAAGTAGCTTAGCAAGATACTAGTGTGCCCTCACAACAAAGAAATTCCTCTTTTCTCTCATTATCGGTAATCAAGGTATAATCATGAGGATAATCACAAAGACTCTCGTACTTAGAATGAAGTTCAACCAGTTTATGCCAAATACTATATGCTTGCCCTTATCGTCATCACCGAAGTGTCTAGACCGGTAAGCTAGGATCACTATAGGACTTTCTCAGGCTTGTAACGTAGGCTAGGGGATGGTATGGTATTAAATGGCATTTAGAGTGACTAACCTCCTTGGCACTACCTTATCTTATGGGGTCCACTTATTAACCTCTTTTTCTCTCTTTTTATTTTCTTGATCACACTTTCAGGATATGCGCACTTCTTTTTATTCCAACAGATTTTCTTTACTTGCTATTTTTCACCAACACCCAACCTTTTATTCTTTTTCTTTGATTCTTTCTCTTTTATTCTACCCTTCTTCATACCAAACTTATATCACGCACCCCTATGATAGCCACCCTTAACTTAGGATATTTGCGTATGTTGAGATGTACAGTGTCCAAGGAGGACCAGGGACAAAATAGGTTCATTATGATTTAAAAAGGGAAGGTGATGGGTTTCATAGAAAGAAAATGGTCAATTTAGGCTCAAACGGGGACCAAGGGATATAATGCATTACAGGGAAGGTCATTTAGGATAAAAGTGACTTAAATTCAAAAATGGCCTATGATCCTTTCCTAACCCCTATCTCTCAACCAAGGCAAAATGAACTGGGCAAGTTCTAGATTTAGCAATACCACAGGAAACATAGTAAGATGTCACACACACTTGGTACATAAACATTTCACTAACTACTACTTATCTGGTTCAAGCAGTTATTCAGTTGTGATTGTTAAGCACAAAACTAATGCCCTAACCAGATGCTCAATAGTCAGAATTTGAGGTAATTCACACAGTCATACAAAACAAACCTTCGAAGAGGTGTTCAAAATGTTTGGTCGACTCGCAGTCAAATAGAGTAGAGATCCGATCATCCCTTTCTACATTTTTCATCAATATTTTTTTCGAACGAATCTAAATTGAGGATTGTGGATGGATTAATTGGAGTTCCATAGGCCTTTTCTTTTTCCATACCAAATCTTCGTGTACTTGGCTTGACTGATGAATGTAACTTTGGGAGTTTTCTTGATTTGTAATCCCAAAAAGAATATGAGATCCCCTATAAGATTCATCTTGAATTCTTCTTTCATCAAGTTACCAAGATTATCACACATAGAGATTTTAGAACTACCAAAAATGATATCATCAACGTAAATTTACACAATAAGAAGATTTGAATCGAGATTTTGTATAAACAAAGTTGTATCAAATTTATCCTTTTGAAATTTGTTATTCAGTAAGAAAGTACTAAGTCTCTCATACCAAGCCATTGGAGCTTGTTTAAGGCCATAGAGTGCTTTTGATAATTTAAAATCATGGTTTGGATACGACGAATTTTCAAACCCTGGGGGTTGTTTTACAAAATCTTCCTCATGAATAAAACCATTTAAGAAAGCATTTTTTACGTCCATTTGATATAGCTTAAAATATTTGAAGGCAACAAATGCTAACAAATGTTATTTCTTTCTTGTTGGGAATAGCCTTGGGCTGCAAGTCTGTCTTTATTTCTGATAACCTTAACTTCTTCTCTCAATTTGTTTTTATAGACCCATCTAGTTCGAATTACCAAACAGTTTCTTGGTCTTTAAACCAAGGTTGAAACTTGATTTTGTTAAAACTGGTCCAATTCTTCTTTTATAGCTTCAACCTATGATTCATCTTTGAGGGCCTTATCAGTTTTCTTAAGTTTAATTTGAGACATAAGGGCAACATATGCTTGTTTCTTAATGATGCTCTGGTTTGCACTCTATCTTCGGCATTTTCAATGATGAGTTCATTTGGATAACTAGCATCGTGCTTCCATTCTCTTGGAATACTCAATTTCACTTTTTTCTGTTGTGGGAGTTGACTCTAAAGGGGGTGTAGTTAACTTGTCTTGTGGTGGTTCAGAGGTTGTGCTATAATTTTCTCCAAATTATATCTTTCTCATATGTTCTTCATCAACACTTAAAATCGTAGGGAGGTGAATAGATTCATCAAATACAATTTACATAGATTCCTCAACACACAAGGTTCTTTTATTAAAGGCCCTGTAAGCACGACTAGTGGGAAAGTACCCAAGAAAAATAACTTTGTCACTCCATGGATCAATTTTTTCCAAGCTATTCTTACCGTTGTTGTGAATGAAACATTTGCATCCAAAAGTGCGGAAATAACTAATGTTGGGCTTCGTTCTTCTCCAGAGTTCATAATGGCATTTTCTTTAGAATAGGTCTGATCAGGAACCTATTGATGATGTGACATGTTGTGCTAACAATTTCTTCCCAAAAGAGATCTGGGAGATTATGTTCTAACAACATAGTCCTAGTAGTTTCCTGGAGGGACCGATTCTTTCACTCCACTACACTATTTTGCTGAGGAGACCGAGGTAAAGAGAAGTTTTAAGAGTATCTATTTTGAGAAAAAATACTCCTCAAATGCCATGTTTTTAAATTCCTCTCTATAATCACTATGAACATAACTGATGAGGTATCCAGCTTCTCGTTGTACCTTTTTACAAAAAGTCTCAAAGTTTGTAAAAGCCTCATGTTTATGATCATGAAACATTACCTAAATAAATCGTGAGTAATCATCAACTATGATAAAAATATATCTCTTTCCACTAATGCCTGCGGTCTTGGTAGGACTAAACAGATCCATGTGGATTGTTGTTTAAAAAGGTTTGATATTAGAGACAAGGTCTTTGACTTTGAATAGTGTCTGAGGCTGTTTACCCAATTGGCAGGCATCACATATGTGATCCTTTTCAAACTTGAATTTTGGCAGACCTTTCACCAATTCAAGTCTGGCCAACTTCTCAATAATATGCATACTAGCATGCCCAACCTTTCTATTCCACAACAAAGTATATTGGTTTGTACAGTGAGGCAAGTTAAGGTAGAAAATTTAGGACTTTAAGACATAAATATTATCAATGCGTTCACCGATGATAGAGATGTCTCTTTTTTCGTGTTTGATTGAGCAATTTTCAGCTTTGGAGAGAACTCTGAATTTGGCATCATACAACTGACTAATGCTGAGTAGATTTTTTTTAAGGTCGTCTAATAGATATACTTCAGTGATTTCACAAGATGAGCTGAGTTTTATTGAGCTAACTCCGATGATGTTAACTATGGCATTGTCACCGAATCTGACTGATCCCCTATCTATTTTCTTTAACAAAGAAAAATTTTCTTTCTTTTCGGTTATGTGTTTGGAACATCCACTGTGAATAACCCACATTCCCTTCTTATAGCTCTTACAGACCTGTTCCTGCAAAATAAGAAAATTAATTTTGTTTTGGTACCCAACTAGTCTTAGGTCCTTATGGGTTAAATGTGTTTTCTTTGGGCTTTCAAAACCACATACTTTTAGGCTTGTTCTTGTAGCTGTAGGATTTGTTCCCTCTCTACCCACAGATAAAATAGATGGGGAGGAGAAAGAGGGCTTAGCTGATTTAAACGACTTGATGAGGAACTTGAATTATTTTTAAGGGAGTTTGATCCCATGAAACTGTAGCTTGGGGATTTATTAAAATTGTTTAATTTTAACTTTACATCATCAAGCTCTTTATGAAGAAAGTCAATTTTAATTTGACATGCTTCAATTTCTATTTGACAGTTTCTTTGTTCCTCTTCTATTTTTTGTTTAAATCGTGCTTCACAACTTTTTACTCTTGAGCGAGTTTGTTATATTAATCTATGAATTTTTTAAGATCGTCGGTTATCATATCCAAATTAAATTCAAGAATATTATAGTTATGACAATCATAAGGTCTTACCTCGCTAGGTTTACCTGTTGCCATAAAGCACATATTGACAACCTCTACTTCTTCTTCTTCAGTTTCATCTTCATCACTCTGGGCTCCAAAGTTTTGATTCTTTCTAAATGGTCTTCTTCTTAACTATTGACAGTTTTGTTTGAAATGGCCAGGCCTTCCACAGTGATAACAGCGATCATCATTTCTGGTGGAGCCATTATTTTTGGCTCCTTGGGATCTTTGTTGTCTCTGTCTCATGATCTGCCCTACTCCACAATTGATGAGGGCCATCCTTTTACTATTAGCATCTTCTAGAATGTCTTCTTTTTCAGTTGAAGCATCCTTGAAGGCTACTGGTTTCTTCTTTTCATCCTTGTGGTACCTGTTGATATAATTTTTTTCATATGCAATGAGGTTACCTCGTAGTTCGTCATATGTCATGTTATGTAGATCTCCATCTTCCAGAATGGCATCCTTGGTTTCCCAAATCTTTGGAAGACTTCAGACTAGCTTCTAGACTTGCAAGCTATGTGGATAGATCATCCCCAGCGATTTTAATTTGCATACGATCTTACTGAATTGGAAAACATTATTCCAATGTTCTCATTCTCTTCTATTTTGAACTGCTCGTATTCATTGACCAGGGCAGCAATTTGTGACTTTTTGAATTTAGTGGTTTCTTCATAGGTTACCTCCAATTTGTTCCACATTTCTTTTGTAGTTTCGCAAGTTGATATCTTATCGTACTCTTCTCCACTAACTGTACAAAGAAGCAAACTTATAGCATATGCATTAGTTTGGATTACCTCTTATTGTTTTTTCATAACCTCAAAACTTTTAAGGTCATCTATGTCAGTACTGCTAGATTTTTTGTCTTTATCCTTTGGATTCTCCTTGAGTCTTGGAATCATCTTTGGACCCTTCTTAATGATGACCAGGCATGAAAGTCATTTGATTGGACAAAGATTTTGAACCTATTCTTTCAATAAGAGTAGTGTTGTCCATTAAAGTATGGTGGTCTTGTGGAGGAGTGACCATCCTGGAGAAGAGCATTGGAAATTTGATAATTTGCCATTTGATCTTTGCTCACTTGCGGTTAAGCAATGCTGTTGGTGAGACCTACTCTGATACCAATTGAAATTCAAGAGGCGGGGTGAATTGAAAATTTTCTGTGAGTCAACTACTGACTCTTCACAGTCGACTCGCCTACAAATTGGTACATTTCACAAAATAGATTAGGTTTAAAACAATTAAGCAAATAAATAGTTGAACATAAAGTAAGAACACAAAAATTTATCTTGGTTCGGAACACAAATGTGGTGCCTACTTTCAGTCCCCTTGGGTTTCAAAGTTTCCTTAGATCAGTCAATGTCTGGCTCGAGTACAGTGATGAGAAACAAGTTGTAAAGACTTATTTTTCTCTTCAGATCTTATGACACAGATTCAGTTGATGTTACAAGTTGACTCGATCCTACTCTTTATATAATAATTGTAAACTAAAAGTTACAAAGCCTTGTGAGACTAAGATTGAGACACTTTGATATTCTTCTTTGAAGTTGCGTAACCCATGTTTGTGTTGAGTCTTCTTTTATAATCTTCGACTGCTACTCTTCATAAGAAAACCTAAGAGATTTCTTCTCAATCAAGAATTTGAATTGATTCCCTGATTGAGAAATGTAGTCGTATGATATGTCCATATCAGATATGTTCATATACAGCTTCTACCCACGTCCATACCAGATATGTCTGTGATATTTTCTTCTTTTTGGTCTTGTAATGATTGATACTTTTCCAAGTGTGTTTTTGATATTTTTTTCCTCTTACTTAGTTGTGATTGATCTAATTTGCCGCATCTTTTGGGACTGAGATTCTCCTTCCATTTGTTCTCATTTTGATTGATTTACTTGGATGCCGCGGATTGTGAATTGATGTCATTCCATTCCCGGAGCCGGCTTCTTTTATCCTTCCAACATTAGCATTCTTCAATATCCTCCAAGGATCCACCCGTTAGTTTGTCATTATTAAAATGTAGACTTAGGAGGCTAACACCACCCCCCTAAATTGCCTGTTGGAACACAAACCCCTTGCCCCCCAAATTGCCAAGACATAACTAGATTGGATAAGGAACGACAAAGTTTAAGTTTATGCATTTGTTTAATCCGCTATCAGGAAAACAAGAGCTGATTTCAACTTGCTTGGGACTAAGGCATAATTGTTGTTGTAGTAGTGTTTAGATTTCTGGCAGTAGAAAACTTCCAGTAACATGATGTGTTGTGACAATTGAGATTGTTTTCTTTTGATAATAAAAACAACTAATTTGTGAATATATTCAGCCAATTGAGAATGTAAAATCTCTAATTTCACAGACCACCGATCTAATCTCTAAATTAGACATCACTGGCAAGAAGGAATAATGTCACTTTTGGGTCTTATTATCTAATCTTCTAATCTACATAGAGATGCATATCCAATTCTTAAATCTCTCTCAACATTTTTCATCATTAAATAAGCTTAAGATTGAAAAAAGGTGGATAAAATAGAGAAAGAAGTGGATAAAATAGAGAAAGAAAGTATAAATTAATGTGGGTGAGTTGATATACTATTTGTGGGTCAAATTGGATGCCACATCAGCCGAAAATGCCTTCTATATACCTTCAATAAGTGAAATACACGCTGCCATGACAGTTGCAAAAGATGCTAAAATAACACACCAGGATGCTAGTTGAGGTTCTTAAAATTAACAACGTTCACTCTAGGTGTCAAAGTGAAAGATCATGCCAAGTTGAGGGGCCTGTCGATGTGTTTGGCCTAGTATATACTTTAAACTAACACAAATACCTATACATATAATATACATAAGTATACACAACATATACACACCATATACAATCGAGTGTATATGTAATTTATACTTCAATCAGGTTTGGTAAACGAGTATAATCAATGTTTTGGTTTAATTATGGGAAATGTGTTGATTATCGTGATTAAAGAGATAGTTTGTCCTAAGTGGGTAATTACTCACTAAAGTCTATGACACTATTTTATCATCGAGTAGGGTTCTGTGTTGCAGATAGCTAATAAACTCATTACGCCTATCCCAAGTAAGATGGGTTGAATTTACCTATTCTAATTCTGATTGACGATTCAATGGGATAAATGACTTTTATATTCTTTGATGTCAGATGTTGATTCAATGTTTATGAAGGCATATGATTTGGCATTTTCCTTTCAAGGCATGTGTGTTCTTACATCTACGAAATTAGGCCAAAAGGTCTATTACTCCATCTAGGTATTGTTGCATTTGAGCTTCTCATAACACAAAAGGTCTATGACTCTAGTGGGACACTAGCGAGGTACCGAGCTTTTCGTGCCATAAGCATCCCTTGAATTTGATTGACGGTAAACAGAGAGTCACTTTTCAACTTAAGTTTGCAGCCAAATCGAGTACCATAACCACAACCTTAAACTCACTTTCAGTGTTTGTTGAGAAATGGTCCTTAGCTGAGTTGTTAGATTAATGACGATCAATCAGAGACCGGACTATTTGATATTGGATGATCCATCTGTGAAGAGGGTCCACACTTCTAAGACAGTTTGAAAGCAGATATCAATTCTTTTTCAGTCTCTGAAGTATACATGTACTGAAATCAGGCACAAAATCGGCTAATGCTTGCAACTTGATAGTAGTATAGGGTTGATACGTGAGGTCGTACTCACTAGGTTTGCGTGCGGATAACTTGTGTGGTTAAATAGATCTATTATAAATATAATGGATCTATTTTTATTTGTGCGTGGATATTTCTTAACTTCTCTAAATATTTTTATTTTTTATTTTGAGTTTATTTATGTTAGTTTTATCGATATTCATATTTGGGGGTGATTATATGGTAATGATTTAAATGTTATACTATAGTATTCTTTAGTTTTTTCTCTTATTTTTTGTAATTCTTCTATATTATTTTGAAGGTATTCTAAATATTCTATATTTTTTGTTTCAAAATATCCAATTAAATTGTCTTTCATAAGTTTTTCTATTAATCTTATTTCTTCCATATTTTGTCTCCAATATTTTAAATATTTATAGTCTATCATTTTATCCTGTAGTAATTGTAGATTTACAAATTTTTGTATAATAATTTATCCTAATTGTACTGTAATGTATATCTAATTCTAGATTTTCAATGTTATTTATTATCTTGTGTTGTTCTTCTCATAGTGAGTTTTTTAAATTATATAAACTATCACATGTACTTTTTCCTAAATTTTCTAGGGTTTCTTCTATCCATATTAATTTTTCTTTTAGATTCTCCATTATTTTTCTAATTCGGTTTCTATAATTAATTTCTTCATTTAGATTATCTTGATTATCTCTAGTTTTTCTTATGTATTCTAACATTTCTTAATCTGAATAATATCCATCTGCGTAATTATCCAAGTATAACTGTTCTATTCAATTTATAGTTTCAATTTCATAGTCTAATACTTTTTCTAATATTATTCTCTTAATATCTATAATTTCTATATCTCTAAGTATATATAAGATTAATATTTTAAGATTATCTATTATTTAAAATTGGTTAAATACTTTATTATAATATTTTTTAGTTGTTTGTTTTAATCTCATTAATTCTTCTATATTTTCACTAAAAATTGTATATATTTTATATCTATTTTTCAAAATTCTAAATATACATAATTTATCATAGTTAGTGTGTGGGTTTGGTATGTAAGTATTTTTAAGAGTAGTTCGGTAGGTGTGGTATATAATTAATTCTAGTCATAAAATATCTATCAAATATTTTTTCCAATATGATTTTTCTTATATCTACTATTTCTATATCCTTAAGTGTATATAAAACAAGTATTTTAAATTTATCTACCATTTCATCAGATAAATTAGTATTCATTTTTCATATGATGCTTTTTCAAAATATTTCCTTCAATCATGCACATAACAAAATATGATCACTTTAGATTGTTATATACTAGATTATTCTTAAATAACATATTCTTTGGTTACTATTAGCATGGTAATCTGAATACTTTTTACTTAAACAGCGTCTCTACTCTGGTTACTCCCCTATCACGGCTTTCTTGTCTCACCGGTTTCACCTTTAGGATGGCATAGTTCTTAGGGATTTTTCTCCTTTTTCACTTTGTTAATAAACTTCTTAACATGCTATTTTTCGAATAATTCTACTATAAAGCAACTAACATGAACTTATTTTATCATATTATGATTGTTAGGAATTTATGAATTTAGCTATTCATAATAGTAAATGAATATACCTATTCTGGTTGGTTTGATAATTCTAAGCTTTGTTCCTCTATAGCTTTTTTCGTTGAAATATACCTGTTTTTTAACAAATAAGCAAAATATTTTTTCTAGACGAGAGAGAGAATTTTTTTGCTTCAACGCATGAAGGCTTGTCCTTCTTTCTACCTTCGATGCCTTTTATTTATAATCTGAAACTTTACAAAAGTTTTCCTTCCTCATTTTACATGTTTCTAAAACTTTACAAAAAGTCTTCAAAAATTATCTACATCTACCTAACCTCATTTACTATACTTTACAAATGTCTTCTAAAAAGACAAAAACTAATTAAAGCCAAGACTAATAATAGTCAAAAACCTATTTAATTCTAATAATTTACATAAAGAAAATTGTGAAAGTTTGTTACATGTTGCTTTCACATTTTAATAGCTTATCTTTTATCTCTATTATTGTTTCCGCTGATATCTTCTTCTTGTCATATCTACTGCTTTTTTATCTTCTTTCCAGCTGACATGTTTATTTTCTTGATTTTTTTATTTTATTCTAGCTGAACTTCTTGGATAATATTATCTTCTCCATTACATCTCAAAAATTGATGATTTGGACATTTGTGTCCAATTATCTTGCAATATCTTGCCAATAATCCATCTGAAATAAATCCTCTCTTAATTGCTCTTGCAGTAGATTATTTTTCTGGGTTAAGTAATGTCATTATCCATTGTCTAACATCTTCCATATCTGCTTGTCATAGTTCTTTTGAATTTGAATAAATCATCTGATGGTCTCTTGAATAATAGCTCCATATTCCGTTTCCATTGGTATAATTGTTTACTAGTTCTTGAATAATTGTAGCTAGTCCAATAAGTCGTTTGTTTGCATAAAAATCAGGTATCTCGATTCTAGATATCTCGGGCTGCTGCACAATATCTTCTGGTATAATCATATCTCTGGTTAATCCTATTTTTACAACTTGTATAACTAGTTTTATCTCATTGTATAATATCTCTGCTGGTGCAGTATAACACTTTATATAAAATATATTTCCTTTGGTTACTCTTTTATAGGTGTTGAATATTTTTTGTAATTCTTCCATAGCTGATAGTTCTTCTCCATCTTGGGTGTATATGGTATTTAATAATCCATAATCAAAATAAGTTTTTATTAAGTATAGGTTGGTTTTGGGTAGTGCAATTAGCTTGTTGTGACCTTGTAATCTTTGGGTTATATAGTCTGTGTTGGGTTCTTTGATATTTGTAGCTCTGAGGTTAAGGTTTAGAAAAGTTTGTACTCGGTAGATATTTTTTATGTATTTTTGGCTTGTATAGTTATAAACTTTTTTATCTTGGTTCAGACTATCTCGATATATGATAATTTGTGGGGGTATGTTCAAGAGGTCTTTTTGTATTTTTGTTGTAAATGGTTTTTCAAATATCTTCTTTAAGTTTATATTCTGGTATCTTTGTCCAATAACTCATTTGCTTGTACCTGTAATTGTAGATTGATAAACGTTATGGGTTTTACAGAGTGTCCCAACGTCTCCTTCTAGCTCTGGAATTTTAATGTCTTCCGATCGACATAGCTCTGCACACTGCTGAGTTAGCTGATTTGTAGCTACAGACTTCAGTTTAACTTCATTAGTCTTTAGCTTTTCTATTTCATTACCCATATTGTTCACTTTCATTGAAAGCGTAGTTAGGGTTTTGAATATCTTTTCTAAAGCATCATCTTCTATTATATCAGTTTGTGTAGCTTTGTCTTGATATGTAATCTGCAATAACGCTTTTGTTAGTACTAATTACTTCAATTGTAAATGTAAAATTTAATATATTTAATACTAGTCTCCGAATCTTTTTTGTTGTAACTGAATTTTGTATTTTCTTTGTTAGACACCAACGTAACTGTGTATTATCTGTTCGTACAATAGACTTGTTATATACAATATATGGTTCAAATGCTAAAAAACATTTATATAATGAACATAATTTTTTTCTATTTATTTCTCAGTTTATTTTTGTTTCATTAAACGTTCCTGAATAATATCTACAATAATGTTCTATTTTTTCATTTTCATACCTATATTTAAGTACTCTTCCATAACTATATTTACTAGCATCTACTTCTACTATATATATAAATTTTTTATTTTCGTCTGGAAATTGTAATTTTGGTAATTCTTTACAAAGTGTTTTTATTTTCTGGATTTGTTTTTTATCTTCTTCGTTATAATTATATTCTACATCCTTTTTAAATTTTTTCTGTAAAGGCTTTAGATTTTCTGCTAATTTTGGTATATATTCTCTTACTTGGTTTACTAATCCCAAAAATGATTGTAATTTTTTTTTGTATCTAATTCTTCATTTGAATTTATTATTTTTTGTACTATATGTTGTTGCATTTTTACTCCACTTTTATCTATTTGTATTTCTAAAAATTCTATCTGGTTTTCATAATTTCAGCTTTCTTTTCACTTAAACTTATTCTTGATTTTTCTATTATATCTGTAAATTGTTCTAATAATTTTAAATGTTCTTTTTTGGTTTTTGTATATAATAGTATATCATCTATATATACTATACAATTAGGTAATTATTTAAAATAACTATCCATAAAATGTTGATATCTACCTGGTGCATTTTTATATCCAAATGGTAGTACATTCCATTCATAAAATCCTTGTGGTACCGTATATGCGGTTAATTCCTTAGATTCTTCTTCTAACTTTAAATGGTAAAATCTTGATTTACAATCAAATTTACTAAACTAGTTATATCCTTATATTTGTCTTATTTTTAATATCTTATTTAGTATTGGATAATATATGTCATAGTTTTTGCATTTAGATTTCTATAATTAATAACCATTCTACTTTTTCCTCTTTTTTGTTCACTATATTTATTTACTATAAATGCTGGACTATTGTGTTTACTATTACTTTTTGGTATATATTATTTTTCTAATAATTCATCTATATGCATTTTAAATTCTTTTAAATCATCAAAATTATATGTTAATGATTTTTGAGTTATTATGCTATTTTTATCTATTAATTCAATTTTTATAGTAGTTTTATGTTTTTCTCATCCTTTTAATGGATCTTCACTATATAATTGTTCTAATTTTTTCTTAATTATTTCTATCTTATTTATTGAAAATATAGTTATTTCCTTTTTATTTATTTAAAATACAACCAGTTCTATTGTATCTTCAGTATTTTTTATATTTTCTAATTTTTGTGTAATTTTTTCACTTTCTTCTATCCAATTAGTTTTCTTTCTTATTTTATTAGTAACTCTTTTTGCTCTTACTTTCTGTTTACATGGTGTTGTAAATAACCAATCCGTTCTAGTTATTATATGTGGGTATAATTTATCTAAAAACTCCATTCCTAAAAGTATATCTTTTGATGTTAGCTCATAATTATAGATTTCTTCTATTTTAATATTTTATCTCATACTTGTGTTTTTACCTTCTTAGCTTTATAAGTAATTAAGCTTCCTTCGTTATTAAATCCTTTAACTATTATTGGTGTTTTTAATTTATCTCATTTACTTTCTGGTAAACAATTATATCTACATAAATTAGCTTCTGCTCCTGTATCTATCATAGATGTATAATATCTACTGTAATACCCTTCTACTACTATCTTCATTAATACATATATTTTCATATCATGTTAAAGCTCTTCTTAAGAATAATATTTCTCTGTTATATGTTATAGATAATTGTGTATGCTCTATGTTATTTGGTTTTACTTGTTCTAGCCATTTTATTCCTAATATTATGTCTGCTTTTTGCATTTCTTCCTTTATTTCAAATTCTATTTTATTTTTGTAACTCCTATTGTTATTTCTTTTTCAACTATATTTTTAGTGTTTATTAAGCTTCTTGGTAGATCTGGGCATATATTATTATCAGATTTTATTTTTTCATTTTTTACTAGATATCTTTCTATATAATTTTCTTCTTGTCCTGTATTTAAAAGTATTAAATATTCTTTTTCATTTATTGTTCATGTTATGTAATATTGATTTAAATTAGTTGTTGAATTTGTTTCATAACTTGTTCTTTTTGATGAACTTGATGATTCTGGTTTTTCATAATCTATTCTTTTTGTTATACTTATTCTATCATTTATTATTTCTAAATTTTCTTCTATATCTATGTCTCTATAACTATAATCATTATTATCAATTGTTTTTACAAATTGTTCGAAAGGCCTTTTTATTTGTATTTTGTTAATTTTATTTTTGCCGTTATTTTATGTTTTGTTGTTAATACATATAGATTTTTACATCTTGCTTTAAATATTTTACTTCCTGGGGTTAGTTCTATTTCTGATATTTTCCAATATAATACTAATGATTTATCTATATTTTTATCTGTTATTTGATTTATTCTTGTATCTTCTTCAGTCATTTAATTAATCTAATTCACTATCTATTTCATTATCTGTTTCATTCTCTGAAATTTCATATATACTATCTTCACTTTCTAATTCGTAATCTATATAATCTAGCTGTATATATTCTGTATTTTCCATTTTTATTTCTGATACTTTATTATTTTTTGGGTTTTTAGGTAATTTACAATCTCTAGCTAAATGTCCTAATTTTTCGCAATTATAACAAGTACATTCTTTTATAGATTTCTTTTTCTTATATGGTCTTTTATGTTTATAATTTTTACATAATATCTTTTTCTTGGTTTCTTATATTTATATTTTGAATTTTTGTATTTCTTATATTTCTTATGTCTTTTTCTTTTCTTATAATATCTTTATTCGCATCCAAATTGGGGTGTTATTTTATCTTTGCAATATGCTAAGTTTCTTATTAATGTTTTTTCTATTTTATTTCTTCTTTATATTTTTCACATAGGTTTCCATATCATTGTTGTAAAAATTTTATTCTTGCTCCTAGAGTATCTACTATTTTTGCTTCATCTCAACTTTTTATTATTTTTGAACTAAATGGTTCAGGTAATTTACTAAAATATAATTTTCTTATTTCTTTAATTTCTTCTGTATTATATGTTCCTTTATAATAATATTCTTTAAATGCTCAAGTATATTCATCTATGTAACACATATTATATATTGCTAATTTTAACATTAAATTTTTATTTGTATCTTTCTCTTTATTTTGTTCTTCTTCTGTTGTTGTCATGCTGCTAAATTCGTCTTTTATATCTATTTCTTTTTTTTTTTTAAATTCTATAGGTGTTAATTTAGTTATAGTTGTTGATGATGTTTCTTCTGTAGGTTTGTTAGTTCTTAATACCCTTTTACTATTTTCAGTTAGATTTGAATACCACAATTTCACTATTCCTATTAGTGTTCTTTCTATATATTCTGGCGCATCTGTTACATTTATATTATTATCTAATAATTGTTTTTTCATATATCTTTTCCATAATTGTATTATTTTTTCTGTATTTATTACACAATCTAAGTCTAAAAAGTTATAATTTTTATTAATTATTTATTTTGGTGTCCATTTGTCATATTCATCCTTTAGATTATATCTTTTAAACTTATTCTTATAATATGTAGGTTTTCTTATTTATGATGTTCTAGGTATTATATTTTCATCTTTTTTTTTATCAAGAGTATTTATTTCTGTGTTACTATTTTCTAAGTCTTCTTCATTAATTATTTCTTATTTTTCATTAATTTCTAAATTTTTTGTATTTGTTAAGATTTCTGCATATGTTTCTCTATCTTCTGAATCATAATTATCTGTTTCTTCAACATCTATTGTATTTATTTCTAATTTTTTTTACATTGATTTATCTCGTTAAATAATTTTTGTTCTTTATCCTTTTCTTCTTTTTCTTTCTGTCCTTTTTCATACAAATCTTTTAGCATTTGTAGTTCTTTTTTCTAATTTAGCAATCCTACTATTTTTAATTTCTTCTATTTTTTCGTATTTCTTCTGTAGTTTGTTATTTTATTTTTTCTATTTCCCTTTTTCTATTTATTTCTTTATTTTCTTTTTTTATTTTTACCATAGCTGTCAATTTATCTTCTAATTTTAATTCATTTTTTTTCTGAAATTAAATATAAATGTTCACATATTTTCTTATACCTTCTTCCTAGATTAGAAAATACTATTTTTATTTTTAATCTTTCATGATTTTCATATATTTTTTCATTTATTATAAATTCTTCTTTGTTCATTTTTTATTTAATTGTTAATAGATCATGTTGGTATGTATATTCTATACTATCTATTGTTGATTCTAAATTTGATATTTCTTCTTTTTGTGCATTTATTGAGTTTTTACTAACCCTGACAATTATGTTATATTTTAGTCTTTCTATCCTTATTTTTAATTCTTTACGTTTTTCAGATATTATTTTCTTTGATTCTTTATATTTTGGTAATTTTTGTACGTTATTCATCTAAATAATATTTGGGGAATATCTAAATCTAGTTTTATCAAATAAGTCATGATTAATAAATTAATCAAATAAATCCAAATATATACTGCTCTGATACCAATTGTAGGGGGTGCGGATAACTTGTGTGGTAAAATAGATCTATTATAAATACGGTGGATCTATTTTTATTTATGCGTGGATATTTCTTAACTTCTCTAAATATTTTTATTTTGAGTTTATTTATGTTAGTTTTATCGATATTCATATCTTCGGTGGTGATTATATGGTAATTGATTAAATGCTTTACTATTGTATTCTTTTTTTTTTTCCTTAGTTTTTGTGATTCTTCTATGTTATTTTTAAGGTATTCTAAATATTCTATATCTTTTGTTTCGAAATATCCAATTAGATTATCTTTCATAAGTTTTTCTAATAATATTATTTCTTCCATATTTTGTCTCCAATATTTTAAATATTCATAATCTATCATTTTATCCTGTAGTAATTGCAGAGTTACAAATTTCAGTATAATAATTTATCCTAATTGTACTGTAATGTATATCTAATTTTAGATTTTCAATGCTATTTATTATCTTGTGTTGTTCTTCTCGTAGCGAGTTTTTTAAATTATATAAACTATCACATGTACTTTTTTCTAAATTTTCTAGGGTTTCTTCTATCCATATTAATTTTTCTTTTAGATTCTCCATTATTTCTCTAATTCGGTTTCTATAATTAATTTCTTCATTTAGATTATCCTGATTTTCTCTAGTTTTTCTAATATATTCTAACATTTCTTAATCTGAATAATATCCATCTGGATAATTATCCAGGTATAACTGTTCTATCCAATTTATAATTTCAATTTCATAGTCTAATACTTTTTCTAATATTATTCTCTTAATATCTATAATTTCTATATCTATAAGTATATATATAAGATTAATATTTTAAGATTACCTGTCATTTAAAATTGGTTAAATACTTTATTATAATATTTTTTAGTTTTTTATTTTAATCTCATTAATTCTTCTATATTTTTTCACTAAGAAATTGTATACATTTTATTTCTTTAGTCCTCATATATTCATCTAAATTTGTTTTTCTGTTGGTTGTATATTTTTCATATCCATTTTCCAAAATTCTAAATATATATAATTTATCATGTTTGATATGTAGGTTTGGTATGTAGGTATTTGTAAGATTAGTTAGGTAAGTGTGGTATATAATTTATTCTAGTCATAAAATATTTATCAAAGATTTTTTCCAATATAATTTTTCTTATATCTACAATTTCTATATCCTTAAGTACATACAAAACAAGTATTTTAAATTTATCTACCATTACATCAGATAAATAATTATCCCTTTTTCATAAAATTGCTATTTTCAAAATATTCCCTTCAATAATGCACATAACAAAATATGATCACTTTAGATTGCTATATACTAGATTATTCTTAAATAACATATTCTTTGGTCACTATTAGCATGGTAATCTGGATACTTTTCCCTTAAACAGCGCCTCTACACTGGTTACTCCCCTATTGCGGCTTTCTTGCCTCACCGGTTTCACCTTTAGGATGGCATAGTTCTTAGGAATTTTTCTCCTTTTCTACTTTGCTAATAAACTTCTTAACATGTTATTTTTTGAATAATTCTACTATAAAGAAACTAACATGAACTTATTTTATCATATTATGATTGTTAGGAATTTATGAATTTAGCTATTCATAATAGTAAATGAATATACTTGTTCTGGTAGGTTTGATAATTCTAAGCTTTGTTCCTCTATAGATTTTTCCATTGAAATATACCTGTTTTTTAAATAATCAAAATATTTGTTATAGACAAGAGAGAGTTTTTTGCTTCAACGCATGAAGGCTTGCCTCTTTCTGCCTTCGATGCCTTCATTTATAATAGATGATTTACATAGTTTTACGTACTAATGTTTTACACGTTCCTAAAAATTTTACACATATCTACATACTATTCCTAGAAAAGACTAATCTTTTACATAAAGTCTTAAAAAAGTCAAAAAGTCTATAGTAGGCTAATAATGGTATCTACCTAACCTAGTAAAGACTAACTATACAATGTCTTTTACGTAAAAGAAATCAAAAGCTATAATAATTCACATGTTAAAAACTATAAGTCATATGTCCTTTTCATATCTTTTATGACTTTGATAACTTTTGTCTTCTTTTCTTTATTCGTAGTTGATTTTCCTTCGTTGTTGTCTCTATCGTATCTGCTGCTTTTTTATCTTCTTTTCAGCTGGCATGCTTATCTTCATTCTAGTTGTACATCTGGGATAGTAGATCTATTTTACCACACAAGTTATCTGCACACCCCTACAATTGGTATCAGAGCAGTATATATTTGGATTTATTTGATTAACTTATTAATCATGACTTATTTGATAAAACTAGATTTAAATATTCCCCAAAATATTTTTTAGATGAATAACATACAAAAATTACCAAAATATAAAGAGTTAAAGCAAATAATATCTGAAAAATGTAAGAATTAAAAATAAGGATAGAAAGACTTCAATATAACATAATTATCGGAGTTAGTAAAAACTCAATAAATGCACAAAAAGAAGAAATATCAAATTTAGAATCAACAATAGATAGTCTAGAATATACATACCAACATGATCTATTAACAATTAAATAAAAAATGAACAAAGAAGAATTTATAATAAATAAAAAAATATATGATTACCATGAAGGATTAAAAATAAAAATAGTATTTTCTAATCTAGGAAGAAGGTATAAGAAAATAGGTGAACATTTATATTTAATGTTAGAAAAAGAAGAATTAAAATTAGAAGATAAATTGACAGCTATGGTAAGAATAGAAAAAGAAAATGAAGAAATAGATAGAAAAAAAGGAAATAGAAAAAATAAAACAACCAACTACAGAAGAAATATGAAAAATAGAAGAAACTAAAAATAGTAGGATTGCTGAATTATAAAAAGAACTACAAATGCTAAAAGATTTATATGAAAAAAGACAGAAAAAAAAAGATAAAGAACAAAAATTATTAAATGAGATAAATCAATTTAAAGAAAAAGTAGAAATAAATACAATAGATATTGAAGAAATAGATAATTATTATTCAGAAGATAGTGAAACATATATAGAAATCTTAACAAATACAAAAAATTTAGAAATCAATGAAAAACAAGAAGTAATGAATGAAGAAAACTTAGAAAATAGAAACACAGAAATAAATACTCTTGATAAAAAAAAAAGATGAAAATATAATACCTAGAACATCAGAAATAAGAAAATCTACATATTATAAGAATAAGTTAAAAGATATAATCAAAAGGATGAATATGACAAATGGACACCAAAACAAATAGTTAATAAAAATTATAATTTTTTAGACTTAGATTGAGCAATAAATACATAAAAACAATACAATTATGGATAGGATATATAACAAAATAATTATTAGATAATAATATAAATGTAACAGATACACCAGAATATATAGAAAGAACACTAATAGAAACAGTGAAATTGTGGTTTTCAAATCTAACTGAAAATAGTAAAAGGGTATTAAGAACTGACAAACCTACAGAAGAAACATCATCAACAACTACAACTAAATTAACACCGATAGAATTATTAAAAAATAAGAAATAGCTATAAAAGACGAATTTAGCAGCATGACAACAACAGAAGAAGAACAAAGTAAAGAGAAAGATACAAATAGGAATTTAATGTTAAAATTAGCAATATGTAATCTGTGTTACATAGATGAATATACTTGTGCATTTAAAGAATATTATTATAAAGAAACATATAATATAGAAGAAAGAAAGTAAATAAGAAAATTATATTTTAGTAAATTATCTGAACCATTTAGTTCAAAAATAATAAAATGTTGGGATGAAGAAAAAATAGTAGATACTCTAGGAGCAAGAATTAAATTTTTATATCAATGGTATGGAAACCTATGTGAAAAATATAGAGAAGAAATAAAAATGAAAAAAACATTAATAAGAAACTTAGCATGTTGCAAAGATAAAATAACACCTCAATTTGGATGTGAAGAAAGATATTATAAGAAAAGAAAAAGACGTAAGAAATATAAGAAATACAAAAAATCAAAATATAAATATAAGAAACCAAGAAAAAGATATTATGTAAAAAATTACAAACATAAAAGACCATATAGAAAAAATAAATTTATAAAAGAATGTACTTGTTATAGTTGCGGAAAATTAGAACATTTAGCTAGAAATTGTAAATTACCTAAAAACCCAAAAAATAAACAAATATCAGAAATAAAAATGGAAAATACAAAATATATGCAGATAAATTATATAGATTACGAATTAGAAAGTGAAGATAGTATATATGAAATTTAAGAGAATGAAACAGCTAATGAAATAGATAGTGAATTAGATGAATTAAATGACTAAAGAAGATATAAGAATAAATCAAATAACTGAAGAAGATATAAAAATAATAACAAAGGAAAAATATTTAAATGAAGAAGGAAGAGATCAAAAAATAATATTTGATAGTCATATATTTGATGAAATAAAAGGAAAAGAATTAAATTTAAGTGTAGAAAAATATTTAAAATACCAACAATAAAAAAACATATTTAGTAGAAGAAAAGAAGAATACTACGTAGTAAGCCAAAAAGAACATGTAATAGATTGTAGATATGTAAAAGGAAGAGCTAGTATACCACTACTAATAAAAAGAATAATTAATAAAGAAATAAATGATATAAAAAGTAAAGACCCAATAAAATATGTACACCTTGGAGGAACAGAGATATTGATAAAAGCATGTTTTAGAGAAGGAATAAATACACCAATAGAATTATACCTAGCAGATGATAGAATTATAAAACCTATAAAAAAAAATATAATAACTACCATAAAAGGAAATTTAATATACCAAAAATTTAAATTTATAATAAGTGTAATTTATTCAGTAGCAATAATAGATAAAAATATAGATAAATCATTAGTATTATATTGGAAAATATCAGGAATAGAACTAACCCCGAGGAAGTAAAATATTTACAGCAAGATGTAAAAATCTATATGCATTAACAACAAAACACAAAATAACGGGAAAAATAAAATCAACAAAATACAAATTGAAAGTCCTTTCGAACATTAGTAAAAAAAATTAATAATAATGATTATAGTTATAGAGACATAGATATAGAAGAAAATTTAGAAATAATAAATGATAGAATAAGTACAACAAAAAGAATAGCTTATGAAAAACCAGAATCATCAACTTCATAAAAAAGAACAAGTTATGAAACAAGTTCAAAAACTAATTTAAACCAATATTACATAACAGGAACAATAAATTAAAAAGAATATTTAATACTTTTAAATACAGGACAAGAAGAAAATTATATAGCAAGATATCTAGTAAAAAATGAGGAAATAAAATCTGACAATAATATATGCCCAGATCTACCAAGAAGCTTAATAAACACTAAAAATATAGCAGAAAAAAAAATAATAATAGGAGTTGGAAAAATAAAAATAGAATTTGAAAAAAAGGAAGAAATGCAAAAAGCAGACATAATATTAGGAATAAAATGGCTAGAAAAAGTAAAACCATATAATATAGAGCATACACAATTATCTATAATATATAACAGAGAAAAATTATTCTTAAGAAGAGCTTTAACATGATATGAAAATATATGTATTAATGAAGATAGTAGTAGAAGGGTATTACGGTAGATATTATACGCCTATGATAGATACAGGAGCAGAAGCTAATTTATGTAGATATAATTGTTTATCAGAAAGTAAATGGGATAAATTAAAAACACCAATAATAGTTAAAGGATTTAATAACGAAGGAAGCTTAATTACTTATAAAGCTCAAAATGTAAAAACACAAGTATGAGATAAAATATTAATAATAGAAGAAATCTATAATTATGAGCTAACATCAAAAGATGTACTTTTAGAAATGCCGTTTTTAGATAAATTATACCCACATATAATAACTAGAACGGATTGGTGGTTTACAATACCATGTAAAGAGAAAGTAAGAGCAAAAAGAGTTACTAATAAAACAAGAAAGAAAACTGATTGGATAGAAGAAAATGAAAAAATTACACAAAAATTAAAAAATATAAAAAATACTGAAGATACAATAGAACTAGTCGTATTTTCAATAAATAAAAAGAAAATAACTATATTTTCAATAAATAAGATAGAAATAATTAAGAAAAAATTAGAACAATTATATAGTGAAGATCCGTTAAAAGGATGGGAAAAACATAAAACTTCTATAAAAATTGAATTAATAGATTAAAATAGCATAATAACTCAAAAACCATTAACATATAATTTTGACGATTTAAAAGAATTTAAAAAGCATATAGATGAATTATTCGAAAAATAACATATACAAAAAAGTAATAGTAAACACAATAGTCCAGCATTTATAGTAAATAAACATAGTAAACAAAAAAGAGGAAAAAGTAGAATGGTTATTGATTATAGAAATTTAAATGCAAAAACTATGACATATAATTACCCAATACCAAATAAAATATTAAAAACAAGACAAATACAAGGATATAATTACTTTAGTAAATTTGATTGTAAACCAGGATTTTACCATTTAAAGTTAGAAGAAGAATCTAAGGAATTAACTGCATTTACGGTACCACATGGATTTTATAAATGGAATGTACTACCATTTGGATATAAAAATGCACCAGGTAGATATCAACATTTTATGGATAGTTATTTTAAACAATTACCTAATTGTATAGTATATATAGATGATATACTATTATATGCAAAAATCAAAGAAGAACATTTAAAATTATTAGAACAATTTACAGATATAATAGAATAATCGGAAATAAGTTTAAATGAAAAGAAAGCTGAAATTATGAAAAATCAGATAGAATCTTTAGGAATACAAATACATAAAAGTGGAGTAAAAATGCAACAAGATATAGTACAAAAAACAGTAAATTCGAAAGAAGAATTAGATACAAAAAAGAAATTACAATCATTGTTGGGATTAGTAAACCAAGTAAGGGAATATACCAAAATTAGCAGAAAATCTAAATCCTTTACAGAAAAAATTTAAAAAGGATGTAGAATATAATTATAACAAAGAAGATAAAAAATAAGTTCAGAAAAAAAAAATACTTTGTAAAGAATTACCAAAATTACAATTTTCAGACGAAAATAGAAAATTTATATATATAGTAGAAGCAGATGCTAGTGAATATAGCTATGAAAAAGTACTTAAATATAGGTACGAAAATGAAAAAATAGAACATCATTATAGATATTATTCAGGAACGTTTAATGAAACAAAAATAAAATGAGAAATAAATAGAAAAGAATTATGTTCATTATATAAATGTTTATTAGCATTTGAGCCATATATTGTATATAACAAGTTTATTGTACGAACAGATAATACTCAGGTACGTTGGTGGCTAACAAAGAAAATACAAAATTCAGTTACAACAAAATAGATTAGGAGACTAGTATTGAATATATTAAATTTTACATTTACAATTGAAGTAATTAGTACTAACAAAAACGTTATTGCAGATTACATATCAAGACAAAGCTATACAGTCTGATATAATAGAAGATGATGCTTTAGAAAAGATATTCGAAATCCTAACTACGCTTTCAATGAAAGTGGATAGTATGGGTAATGAAATAGAAAATCTAAAGACTAATGAAGTTAAACTGAAGTCTGTAGCTACAAATCAGCTAACTCAGCAGTGTACAAAGCTATGTCAATCAGAAGACATAAAAATTCCAAAGCTAGAAGGAGACATTGGGACACTCCGTCAAACCCATAACGTTTATCAATCTACAATTGTAGGTACAAGCAAAGGAGTTATTAGACAAAGATACCAGAATATGAACTTAAATAAGATATTTGAAAAACCATTTACAACAAAAATACAAAAAGACCTTTTGAACATACCCCCACAAATTACCATATATCGAGATAGTCTAAACCAAGATAAAAAAGTTTATAACTATACAACCCAAAAATACATAAAAAATATCTACCGAGTACAAACTTTTCTAAACCTTAACCTCAGAGCTACAAATATCAAAGAACCCAACACAAACTATATAACCCAAAGATTACAAGGTCACAACAAGCTAATTGCACTACCCAAAACCAACCTATACTTAATAAAAACTTATTTTGATTATGGATTATTAAATACCATTTACACCCAAGATGGAGAAGAACTATCAGCTATGGAAAAATTACAAAAAATATTCAACACCTATAAAAGAGTAACCAAAGGAAATATATTTTATATAAAGTGTTATACTGCACCAGCAGAGATATTATACAACGAGATAAAACTAGTTATACAAGTTGTAAAAATAGGATTAACCAGAGATATGATTATACCAGAAGATATTGTGCAGCAGCCCGAGATATCTAGAATCAAGATACCTGATTTTTATGCAAAAAAACGACTTATTGGACTAGCTACAATTATTCAAGAACTAGCAAACAATTATACCAATGGAAACCGAATATAAAGCTATTATTCAAGAGACCATCAGATGATTTATTCAAATTCAAAAGAACTACGACAAGCAGATATGGAAGATGTTAGACAATGGATAATGACATTACTTAACCCAGAAAAACAATCTACTGCAAGAGCAATTAAGAGAGGATTTATTTCAGATGGATTATTGACAAGATATTGCAAGATAAGTGGACACAAATATCCAGACCATCAATGTTTGAGATGTAATGGAGAAGATAATATTGTCCCAGATGTACAGCTAGAATGAAGATAAGCATGCCAGCTGAAAAGAAGATAAAAAAGCAGCAGATACGATAGAGACAACAACGAAGGAAAATCAACTACGAATAAAGAAAAGAAGACAAAAGTTATCAAAGTCATAAAAGATATGAAAAGGACATATGACTTATAGTTTCCAACATGTGAATTATTATAGCTTTTGATTTCTTTTACGTAAAAGACATTGTATAGTTAGTCTTTACTAGGTTAGGTAGATACCATTATTATCCTACTATAGACTTTTTGACTTTTTTAATACTTTATGTAAAAGATTAGTATTTTCTAGGAATAGTATGTAGATACGTGTAAAGTTTTTAGGAACGTGTAAAACATTAGTACGTAAAACTATGTAAATTATCCATTATAAATGAAGGCATCGAAGGCAGAAAGAGGCAAACCTTCATGCATTGAAGCAAAAAACTCTCTCTTGTCTACAACAAATATTTTGATTATTTAAAAAATAGGTATATTTCAATGGAAAAATGTGAGACAGAAAGCCGCGATAGGGGAGTAACCAGAGTAGAGACGTTGTTTAAGGGAAAAGTATCCAGATTACCATGCTAATAGTAACTGAAGAATATGTTATTTAAGAATAATTTAGTATATAACAATCTAAAGTGATCATATTTTGTTATGTGCATGATTGAAGGGAATATTTTGAAAGTAGTAATTTTATGAAAAATGGATAATTATTTATCTGATGCAATGATAGATAAATTTAAAATACTTGTTTTGTATGTACTTAAGGATATAGAAATTGTAGATATAAGAAAAATCATATTAAAAAAAATATTTGATAAATATTTTATGACTAGAATAAATTATATACCACACTTACCTAACTACTCTTACAAATACCTACATACCAAACCTACATATCAACCATGATAAATTATATATATTTAGAATTTTGGAAAATGGATATGAAAAATATACAATCAACAGAAAAACAAATTAAAACAAATTTAGATGAATATATGAGGACTAAAGATATAAAATGTATACAATTTCTTAGTGAAAATATAGAAGAATTAATGAGATTAAAACGAACAACTAAAAAAATATTATAATAAAGTATTTAACCAATTTTAAATGACAGATAATCTTAAAATATTAATATTATATATACTTAGAGATATAGAAATTATAGATATTAAGAGAATAATATTAGAAAAAGTATTAGACTATGAAATTGAAATTATAAATTGGATAGAACAGCTATACCTGGATAATTACCCAGATGGATATTATTCAGATTAAGAAATGTTAGCATATATTAGAAAAACTAGAGAAAATCAAGATAATCTAAATGAAGAAATTAATTATAGAAACCAAATTAAAAAATAATGGAGAATCTAAAAGAAAAATTAATATGGATAGAAGAAACCCTAGAAAATTTAGATAAAAGTACATATGATAGTTTATATAATTTAAAAAACTCGCTACGAGAAGAACAACACAAGATAATAAATAGCATTGATAATTTAGAATTAGATATACATTACAGTACAATTAGGATAAATTATTATATAGAAATTTGTAAATCTATAATTACTATAGGATAAAATGATATACTATGAATTTTTAAAATATTGGAGAGAAAATATGGACGAAGTAATATTATTAGAAAAACTTATGAAAGACAATCTAATTGGATATTTTGAAACAAAAGATATAGACTATTTAGAATACCTTCAAAATAATATAGAAGAATTACAAAAACTAAGAGAAAAAAAAATAAAGAATACTATAGTAAAGAATTTAATCAATTACCAAATAATCACCCTCCAAGATATGAATATCGATAAAACTAACATAAATAAACTCAAAATAAAAATAAAAATAAAAATATTTAGAGAAGTTAAGAAATATCCACGCACAAATAAAAATAGATCCAAAAACTATGACATATAATTACCCAATACCAAATAAAATATTAAAAATAAGACAAATACAAGGATATAATTACTTTAGTAAATTTGATTGTAAATCAGGATTTTACCATTTAAAGTTAGAAGAAGAATCTAAGGAATTAACAGAAACACAAGTATGGGATAAAATATTAATAATAGAAGAAATCTATAATTATGAGCTAACATCAAAAGATATACTTTTTTTTCTTCTTCTTCTTTGTTTTATATTTCATCACACGCTATCAGCACGAGACTCTGTCAAACAAGGTGAGATTATAAATCTAAAGGTAATTTCAAGGTTAGTGATTCCTTATGTTATTTGTCTTTTGCTACTAATGATATGATTATTGTTGGATTTGAGGAAAAATAATTGGTTTGGAACCACTTATGCTTTCAATTTCTTCATGAAGAACAATATTGTTAAAAGATATGATGATGAATTTAAGTCTCATATCTTTAAGAGGGTAAGACATTGGGTTAAAAGTTTCAATGCACTATGATGATAGGATGTTGGGTTCAATTCCCATCGAGTTATGCCTAAGACACCTTTATATGGATAAGACGTTGAGTTTGAATCTCAATGCGCCATATTGATGATATTAAGATGGCTAAGGCAAAAATAATATGTATTTGATAAAAAGTTATGAAACTTGTCTATTGAATATGCTCCATTCAATAAAGTGAATGTGGTAGCAATATATGATATACTTTGAAAGAGATATATGCCTCAATATGCTCCTGATGTAGAAATATCATGAAAGACGTTATAATCTATTAGAATTTGATAGGCTTAAGGAACGATTATATTCCATTCCTGGGGAATGAGAAGTTTATTAATTCAAATGTTCACTTGATTGTGATGGTATCGCAACTCACCTCCTAAAGAGGCTAAATAATTGAGAAAATTTATTTTAAAATCTACTTCTAAAGTAGCAAATCTGAAATTTATTCATGTAATAGTAAATCTGAAATTTACTAAAATAAAAGATACATGTCATGATAAACTTAGAGTTTGCTAGAATAAAAGTTCATCAAATTAACATGAACGATTGCAACATCTCAAAGATGTGCATACTGAGTATATAACATATATTAAAGAATTAGAAAATTCCTCATTACCTTTAATATTCTTATGATAAGTTGGTTGGACCAACTAATATTGGGATTGAATCCCTTAAAATCTGAAAATTATAAAAGGTGAATATAAGCCCATTCACCTATCATGCGATATGTTGAAAAGATGCATCAATAAGTACATTTATTGTCAACATGCAGTTTGACATTCATAAAGTTGCTTGCTCAATAAAATTGAGTTAAGAGCATAATTTTCTAATTGTGTAATCAAGGTAATTCATCTTGATAATGCTAATTAAGTTGGTGTTAAATGTCTTCGATAAGTAGTTGAATCATTGCTTATGAGAACAAATCCACATGTATTGGTCTGAAGTATGATATATTGCATACAATAACACTTGTTTGCATTAGACCAAAAATTATGATTAATACTTTCCTCTCAATTGGTTCAAGGCCTGTTTTCTATTATTCCATCTAGTAATTTTGATGTGTGTCATTTAATAATGAATATACCATAATGCACAAAGATGGACTCCTCAAAGAAGATGAAGGATGTATGTTAATTTTTCTTACATAAGGGGAAGATTATAAGTAACTATGAAATATGTTAGGAATTATCATTACATCCTCATTAAAAGATAATTCAAGTCAAATGCCGAAAGCATCTCATATTTAAGTTGCAAGTGTTCCTATTTTGTATCCCTAAAGGACAAGGTCTATGCATGCGTGAAGCGTGGTAGACCAATCGGTTCCAAATGAAATAATCCTTGAAAATGATAAGGAGAAAATAATCATAATAAGAAAATAATGTGCTCTTAAAGAGCCTACAACATAACACTTCATGAAACCTTATGAGAGGTTCAGGTACTTGAAAATAATGAAGTGATGAGATCTCAAAATGTTATGTCACATTGTTAACCGATACAAATGATGTATCATTAATAATATCTTAGATATAATATTGACGTAATATTGTGAAAGATTATGAAGATTCAAACTCTACGTTTATTTAAGCATACTGACGTAGAAACATTTATCAAGTGACATGAAAGGATATATCTTGGTAAGCATAACATTTATTTGATTTGCAGTCCAGACACTTAAAGATGTCAGTTATGAAATGTTGAATATTGTCACTTGACAAAATTTATATGAAAACTTTTAAGGATCCAAATGTTTGAAGCATATAAAAGTTTCTGGAAAACTTATTTATAATCCTTATATTGAATAAACTTATAACTTGAAAATTATTGGAACTCTTGGAGAGTATTCAAAAGCAATAGATTATTTGTTGAAATGAGAAATATACCAATTTGAATTGGTTATTAAGTACCATATCTTAGTGCAATTGGTGCACTTATGTATCTTGCAAATACTAGAAGGCCTATAGCCTTTTCGATTAATTTGTTAGCAAGGTATAATTCTGCTCATACTAAGAGACATTAGAATGAGATCAAATACATACACGGTACCTAAAGAGACTATCAATACGAGTTTATATTATTCTAAAAATTGCAGTCATGATCTTATTGGTCATGCTGATGTTGGGTATTTATCTAACCACCTAAAAATCGGTCTCAAACATACTATGCGTTCATATGTGGTGGTACTGCCATATCTTGGAGATCTACAAAGCACTCTATCATAGCCACTTCATTGAACCATGCTGAGATAATAGCTATTCATGAAACAAGCCGAGAGTGTGTGTTGTTAAGGTCCATGATACATCTCATTCATGAAAAATATGACTTGAAATGTGATAAATTACCCATGATTTTTTATGAGGATAATGCAGATTGCACAACACAACTCAAGGGAGGACTTAAGGAGACAGAACGAAGCACATTTCGCCAAAGCTTTTCTATACACACGAGCTACAAAAGAATGGTGATAATAACATGCAATAGATTCATTCAAGTGACAATGTGGCTGATTTATTCACCAAGTCTCCTCCAATTGCAACTTTAAAGAAGATGGTGCAGGAGATCGGGATGCAAAGACTCAAAAATGTTCTCATTAGGGGGAATTAATACGCGTTGTACTCTTTTTTCCCTACGAGGCTTTGTCCCACTGAGTTTTTCTTGTAAGGTTTTTAATGAGACAGCCTATATGCGTATTGTTAGAGATGTGTAATATTTTTCCTTCACTAGATTTTTTTCCCACTGGGTTTTTTTTCAGTAAGGTTTTAACGAGACACATTATCTATCAATTAAACATTCAAGGGGGGTGTTATAAATTTATTACCATATATAGTGAATGTCTACTTTACCATACATAGTGAATGTCTACTTTACCATATATAGTGAATATCAATTTATGGAAAAGTTAGAAACCCAAGGTTAGTTTTTCCCTATAAATAAAGAGATTTTTCCTTATTGTAATTCACTCCTCAAGAATCCTCATGAGAAATAAAAGGTCTCCTCTCTTCTCTCTCTATTTTTCTTCTTCTTTATTTTATATTTCATCAAAATAATAAATAGTTGAATTTTTCTAGTGATTATAAGAGGACTTTTACTAAAGAATTAAAATTAATTGTAACTTAGGTATTGATATAAAAACTTGATACTGCAGAAGGTAAGTGCATTTCAATGGGAAAAAATTTACCCATGCCGAGTTTTACACCAAGTCAATGCGTGCATGCCATGTATTTGAATGTAGAGTTTATTTTACTTAATCATACTTAATTAACATGTATTTTACTTTATTAAATCACTTAATTATGGTAAATTACATTAATTTGATGTAAACACCGGATGTGAGTAAGTTTTTACCGTTCCTGTGTCACTAAGAAAATTTATAAACTTCTTTGTTGAAGAACTTGAAAATGATATTAAACTCTACACAATATATAGTTTTTCGATCGTCTTAATAATGAAGTTTCATTTTTTTAGATTTAGCTTGGATTATTCAAATGAGTGAGCAAATTAGGTTAAATTTTTATCTTTCATTAATTAGTACACGTTGGTTCTGTTTTTTATTGTTCTCTACATTTGTCTCTTTTTTATTTCCAATGACGGCTTTATATACTATTTTAAACCCAAATTTTCTAAATCAATCATTTTTATTTGTGCATCAAAAGAATTATTTGAATGAATTAATCCTTAATAGTGCAACCTTATAACTTTTCATACAAGAAGGTTAATTGAGTGAATTTAAAATAAAATGAATTTTATAAAAATTATTTATGATATATTTTTAAGTTTTTGCTTTAGGCCATTATTGTGTTTGAGTTGATCCGCCCTGATCAAAAGTATCGTCTCGAGAGCTCCAGTTTATGAAGGATGTTATGCAACGAGAAAGTGGTAACAATTGAAATTGGGTGACACTGGAAATAGGGGAGTAGATTTCCGGCAGCTACTACTAGCGCCAAAGTTAATCTCTAATATCTAATCTTTGATCTCTAATCTCTATATCTAATCGCTAATCGCTAATCGCTAATCTCTAATCTCTATATCTAATCTCTATCTCTAATATCTAATCTCTAATATATTAAAAGTGAGAAGGCCTTAGAAATATTATTTGAATTTTTTTTCCTTCATTAAAACTCGACTTACACAAAATTGTCTTTTTACTATTTTCCTAATATTTAAGAGTTGAAAACAAATTAAATATTTAAAGTAAAATCTTTCATTATTAAAAGTTATCAGAATTCATAACAACTAATATTTTTTCATTAGTTTAAAAATTATAAATCAACTAAATTTTATCTACAATAGAAAGTCCATCACACAGCATCAAGCAACTCAAATAGGAATTGAGTTCAATTTTTACAAAAGGAAAATATTATTGAAAAGCTATGGGACTATGGAAAGTCCAAAGAGACTCACGACAGTCCATTCCAATAACGAATTGGATTCAACTTTTTCTATAAGCTTAAACTTTAATTATGGAACTAAATTTATAGCATACTTATAAATTAATTAGAATTTTACCTTCGAAAATTTTTTTATAATTCTATTTAAGTAATATAATATTTTGAAACAAAATTTACAAGAAACATATGCTTCTTCTACTTCTATTGTTTCTTCTTATTTTGATCTTTATACAAGGTATCTTCTTACATTCATTATCACCATCCTTTCTGTCTTTCTCTATTTCTTTTAATTAATAGCCTTAAAGATTATATTTGAATTACACATAATCAACAATTGACAATGAATTCTCCTATTTTGATAATTTCTTGTGTTTTTCATTAAATGAAAGTTTCTGATAAAAAAATTGGATAATAATCATATTACCACCGAATGAAGCAACCCAAAACATCAAAGGTTTACTTTTTCCTTTTATTTTTTTTCTTTCTTTGTTTAATTGTTTGTTTAATTGTGACTTAAATTTGATTATATTATTTAACTATATTTTGATACTTTATTCATTAATGTTATAGTTGAATCTTCAACTAAAATGAATTGTTGAATTTGAAATATAAGACTATAGTGAAGCGTTAATCTTGATATGCGGGGAGAAACCTTTAAGTGAAAAGTTAAATTATTAAAAGTACTTTTCTAAATTAACTAATATACTTTACTTATTAGAATGAATAAATAAAGATGTAAAATTCATGTGAAGAGATGTAATAAAATTAGTTACCACTGTAACAACAGGTTCCTACATTTTAGTTGATTTTCACAGGTTGCAATTTATAACTGTTGTTGTAAATTTAAACGTAAAAATTGGACTTTTCAATCAAGAAAACACCACATACAATTATATTTAAAGGAGAATTTGAGGAATCACAGAAATTGAGAAAAGTCAATGAAGAAAAAAATAATTGTCTACGTTTTAAATTTATTTGTCTGAATTTAATTTGTCATGGAATTTATTAGAGTAAACAAGAATTTTAAATTTTATGGTCTTACACTAAAAATATAAAGAATGTATAATGCTTTTCAACTTGTGGTTTTAAGCATGTTATGAGGAAAGTAACAACTAAAGAATTGTCGAAAAAACAAAAAGACATTCTTTTTAAAATGGAATAAAAAAATAACATACAAATTGAAACAAAGAGAATATTACTTTATGTCCTTGTGAACATAATCAATATTACAGTTGGAGTTCAACTACAGAGAAAAAAAACAAAGCCAAGAATAACTAATGGCCTGCGTGAATAGCAAGGGTTAGAACATGTTCTATTTATAAGGAAATTACAACTACAAGATAACATGACTCTTCAAATTATATTTACAATAATATCCCTGTCACATTCCCTCAATATGAATAAGTTGAGGAACGAACATGAAGGTTGACAAGAAACTCCTTCAATTTTTTAATAGAGACAACTTTAGTAAAAACATCCGCAAGTTATTGTGAGGTAGGAACATGAGAAACACTAAGGTCACCCAGGCTAATCTTCTCATGAATAAGATGATAGTCTAAATTGACGTGTTTTGATCTGGAGTAGAAGATTGGATTATGTGCACGATGGATGACCCCAATATTATCACATTTTGTAAGTATAGGAGTGCGAAGATAAATACCCAAGTGCGAATATAAACACCTAAGTCCTGCAGAAGAAATTGTAGCCATATAGCATTAGCAACTGCAACAGCCAGAGCATGATACTCAACTTCGGTGCTTGAGCGTGCAACAGTTGGCTGTTTCTTTGTAGACCAAGATATCAAGTTACTCCCAAGAAAATGCAAAATCCAGAGGTAGAGTGACGAGTTGCTGTGCAACCTGCTCAATCCGAGTCTGAGAATATAATCAAGGAGATGGTCGAGTTTCTGTAGAGTTGCAGTCCATGGGCATGAGTTCCTTTAAGATAGCGAAATATTCTCTTAATAGCTTGAAGATGAACAAATCGAGGTTGATGAAAAAATCAGGATACCATATTCACAACATATTATATATCCGGTCACGTGAAAGATAAATATTGAAGGCTGCCAATCTTTTTTTGATATAGAGAAGGATCATCAAGGAGTTGTGTATCTACAGAATGCCCATCAAGGTACTGGGAGTTTGCACAAGCTTAATTTAAGCTAAATCAAATCGATGCAAAAGATGTGATATGTATTTTCGTTGAAGCAGAAGAACCCCATCACTATTATGAACTATATCCGTGCCTAAAAAATAATGAAGGGAGCCAAGATCTTTCATTGCAAATCAAGATTTCATGGATGATATAAATTCAAAAACCAGCATCGTTGATGATCCAAAAAATTAATATCATCAACATAAATAAGGAGGATCAAAATAGCACTATTTTGGCAAAAAAATGAACATGCTATGATCGGAGGTAGATTACTTAAAACCAAGGTCCAATAGATAAGTTGCAAGTTAAATAAACCATGCTCTAGGTGACTGTTTCAACTCATAAATGAAATGCCTTATCTTACACACATGATATGGATAATCAGGCAGTTCAAAACCTCCAGGTTGCCGTATATAAACAACTTCATTTAGCTCTCCATGCAAAAAAGGCATTAAATATATCTAATTGATGCATACACCAATTATTGAAAAGAGCCAAAGATAATACTAGATGAATAGTGCTTTACTTAATCATAGGGGCAAAAGTCTCTGTATAATCTAAACTGGGTTGTTGAGAGAAGCCCTACACAACCAAACGAGCTTTGAAGCAGTCTACAGAGATATTAGGATAGTAATTAAGCTGATATACCCATTTATTTCCTACAATGTTCATATTAGGAGGTGAAGGAACTAATATCCATGTATGATTCTGTACAAGCGCATTAAAATCTTCACTCATAACATTGGCCCTCCTAGAGTCTTTGGATTCTTGGGTAAAACATGTTGGCTCAAAAGGTGGACTTGAAATGGAGACATTAAGAGAGGGCACAACTCGTGGCTTTAGTGACCCAGTCATTGAACAAGTAACCATTACATGAGCATGATTATGTGATTGATTAAAGGTAAAGCTAAAGAAGAAATTAAACTAGAAAGAGATAAGAAGTGTGAATCATGAGAGGGAATGGATACTGAGACATTTGGTTAAGAGAGAAGATGACTTGAGAATGGTTGAATTGAGCTCGAATTTTGCATTATGGGATGTGTAATGCAATTAATTTCACGATAAATATGGTAGTGCTAATTTTGTGTGGATAAGGAAAGAGATGGATTCCCAGTAGTAGGTGGTGGAGATAAAATAGGAGAACAGCATAAAACAGGTACATGTGTAACAGGAGGAGAAACTGATTTATTTGAACATGAGGAAGTTAAAGTCCTAGTAGAAGTTGTAGAGTTATTAGGAGATAATGAGACAAAAAGGGAATAAGATACATCCAACGTGGGAATTTATTCAAAGTTAGCAATTGGTGAAGCACACCCATTAGACATATTAACTGGAGAAAATATAGGAGAGGTAGTTTGTGAGGAAGGAACTTCAGGAGTACTAGTAGTTGGTGGAAAGAGAGAAATGTATGGAAAAGTGGATTTTATAAAATTTACATGACGTGAAAGAATTAGACGATTAGTGGATGGATCCAAACATTTGAACCCTTTATGTTGAGGAGATACACTAAGAAATAAACAAGGTTTATATCGTGGAAGAAACTTGTGAGTAAAAGAATGAGCAGCATAAAGGTAACATAAACACCTAAAAACCTTAATCAAATTGTAATCTGGTGATTTCCCATACAATTTTTCATAAGGTGAGGTAAAATTTAGAATAGCAATAGGAGTGATATTAATTAAATGAACCCCAAATAGAGAAGCATCAGCCCAAAATGAATAAGGCATGGAGGCTTGAAAGAGAAGACATCGTATCATATTATTAACATGGCGATGCTTTCTTTTTGCACGACCATTTTGAGCAGAGGTATATGGACATGAGAAACGATGAATAATTCCACGCTCACAAAAAAGGAACAAAATGAGAATTACTATACTCTTTGCCACCATCTGATTGAAAATAAGTAATAGAGGAATTAAAAATGTTTGAGACCATATTATAAAAATCTTTGAATTTATCGAATGCCTCTGACTTGTTGTGTATTAAATAAATCCAAGAGCATTTGGTGCAGTCATCAAGAAATAAAAAATAATAACAAAAATTAGAATTTAAACTAAATGGAGGTTGCCACACATCTGAATGAATTAAAAAAAGGAACAGTTGCAATATTATGAGAAGAAGGAAATTGTAACTTAGATTGTTTACCTAGATGTCAAACATTACAATCAGAATTTTCAAAAACTGAATTATAAGGAATGAAACCCCTACAAACTAAACCTACAAGAGAACATTTCCCCGGATGGCCTAAACATTGGTGCCAAAGAGAGGAAGGTGCGACAACGCTTGATAGAGCAACATGACATAATCAAGGGAGGTTGTGCGAATAGAATATAAAGAGTCATTATTCTCACAGTAAATTAAGACTTGACTGGTCATCTTTTCCTTAACAAAAAAACCAGTGTCAGTGAATTGAATGAAATAATTATTGTTGACACACAAACACTGAACTGACATTAGATTCTTCTAAAGAGAAGGAATATATAAAATATTATTTAATTGATGAGGTTTAGAAGATGTTGGAAGAAAGGAAGTATCCATTGATAAAATAGGAAGAGGATTACCATTTCCAACTATCACCTTTGACGAGCTAGTGTAAGGAGAAGAAGAGGATAAAAGTAATGGATTATTTATCATATGTGCAAAAGCACCAGAATCAACAGACCATACCGGTGATTGTAATTCCTTTAAGTTCTTAGCAGCAAATATTTTTGGGAGCAAATTGGGAACGTAGGAATGATTGAAACGGTTCCTACACTTCAAAATAGTGTGATTAAAGTGGAAGCGGATTTGGCATTGTTTAGCCAATGTAAAAGGTGATCACCCAAGAATACCATCACCCAGAGAGAAATAACGAAAATTTGGTGGAAAACCAGCTCATTGGTTAGAGAAACTAGGGTGAAAAGAGTATTAATTTTGACCTTTGCCTCGGGTTGGTTTACCACAACCACGTCCATTAGGAGATCCTTTTTGGTATTGATTAGGAAGGGATAAATTTGAAAAAATAGGTTGAGAAATTAGTGGTTCTTGGGCTGAAGCAAGTTAAGCAGTGTAAGAAGTGGAATCATCGTTATCTGTTACATTAATATGAGCTTCTTTAGTAAGTAACAATGGACGCAATGCGAGAAAAGATGAAAGTGTTCCAGTTACATTCAAACCAGAGATAAAAGTACGATACAAAGGTGGGAGTCCTTGCAATGCTTGGGTCACTAAATCATCATCAGTGATAGGTTTTCAACTGCTCTAAGTGAACAATCAAGAGAATGAAGTTTTTGGAGATATCCTTCATGCAAAGAGAGCCTTTCTTAAAATTTTAAAATATTGATTTTAGATGAATTGACGAAGAGGAAACCTGATCTAGGTAAAGGGACACAAGAATATCCCATGCTTGCTTGGAAGTGTCATATGCATAGTTAAGAAGTGAGTCGAGAATCGGAGGAGAGAGGGTGGCGTTAATCCAACTTAGAGTTATAGTGTCACATTGAATCCACAAAGGATACTCTTCATGGGTTTATGAGGGACATGGAATAGAGCCATCAACCAAGGGAAGAAGGTTGTCACTTTTTAGAATAGTAAAAAAACCTTTTCAATGTAAGATAATTAAGATATGTCAATTTAATTTGTATAAAACCTTTCATATTTGAAATAGTTGAAGTAGGATTTGGAAGACCCAAAGAGGATTGAGAGGGCATGGTTGGAGTTTAAAAAGAAGTTTGAGCGGGAGCATTTTGAGAAACCATGGTGCTCTTGATACTGAAGTTCTGTTGTAAAGAAAGAAAACAAAGCCAAGAATAACTAAGGGCCTGCATGAATAACAAGGACCTGAACATGTTCTATTTATAAGGAAGTTACAACTATAAGATGACATGACTCTTTAAATTAGATTTACAATAATATCCCTATCAATTACTATCTTAATTGACAACATCATTTTAGTTGTACAAGACAAAATACATTACTACAGAATATTCAAATAATGAAAGAATAAATTGCATCTAATTAATACAGGGAAATGAAACATTATATGAACTGAATCACCTGATCACAAATAAATTAATAAGTTGCATGAGAAGATTTAGAAATCGGTCCCTATTTGGTATTTGATAAGTAGGTTGTGATAGTGCATCTATAAGAAAACGAATTGATCTTTTATTCTATTTTTTCTATGATATACGCTTAATTACATGTTTGAACCTTATCAAATCGCATTAAATAAATAACTAATCGCACTTATCTAATAAAACTGTCATTAATTGTCTTTATAAGTTTGGGTGAATAAGTGAAGATGCTCATCATTACACATTTATAGAAGAATCTACTATATTATTTTATATAAAGTTAAATATTCAAAACTTTGTTTCACATCTATTTTTGGGTCAACAACCACGTGCGACGCACATTCCTTATAACTAGTCTTTTAAAATATGGGTACCTATCATACGTCTAATAATGTCTAGTTTTTATATTCCTGGACCATCTTAATGCTTACCAAAACTTCTGGGATTATTAGGGGCTTGTTTGGAAAGTCACCCAGGAAATTGAGAAGAGAGAACAACTCAAATAGCCATCTATATAAGTTATAAATTCAAAAATGGCCATATTTTGTTTTGACAACCCCATTAAAACCAACTTCTCCATGTTGTTTACTTTTATTAACCAATCTACATAGTTTTAGTATTTGTAGATTTTTGATTCTATTTACGTATTTGTAGGGATAGCAATAGGTACAAATCTTATTTATATGTATATTCTTTTAAAAAAGATAAATTAAATGGTTATATGTCTATATTGAGAACAAATCTGTAACGATAAAAGAGTACACAATCCTTCCATCTACAACTCGATTGTGATTGAGAATGTAGAATGTGTGAGTGTAATAGCAAGAAAAAAATAAGCCAGTTAAAGAAAATGGAGAAAGCTTATGGGCTAAGCTAATGATTTTTATTGCTTTATAATAGAGGTAAGTAGAAACCGAATCCTTTACAATGGGGGAGGGGTATCTATTTATAGGGAAACAACATTGCTTGCAACGAATGGGAGAACACCATTTTCCCTTGTGCCTTTGGAGAATAGCCAACCCATTAGCGTTTGTCAGATGCGGGTCTACCGAGAACTGCCGGTGGCTTTTGAAATACTTGACTCATCGTCCTTCCATTTGTTTGTTAGTGAGTGGTTACCATCCCCAGTTGATCTTGGGTGACTTTTCTCTTACTCGAGTAGACACCTTGCTGTATCGACCTCATTTTCAATATGATGCCGTTGTGGGCCGATTCTTCTTATACCCGACCTAGGTCGACCTAGTCACCCCAATCCTTATGGGTGCCATTTTTATCCAATACAGTTTTTACAATTTTGTGTATGAATATTTCATGACTTGAGGGTAAAAATGTCCATCAATTTCTGATGAACATTTTGGCAAACAATTCAGCTTTTCAACTTACAGTCTTCATTTTAGAATATTCCTTCTGGTTTATTATACTTGACTCATGTTAAGTTGACACTTTCCTTAAAAATTATTTATTAGGGAACTAACCTTATTAATTATGATTTAAAAATCTAAATTTGATTACTATTAATTCATGTACTCATTTAATGATAGGAGCAGTTCTAAAAAAAAACTATTTATTAGGGGCATAACCTTATTCCCTCTCAGATTCTTTCAAGTTAATGGAGTTAATTTTTTATTTGTCCATATATCTTGTTCCAAAATCAACCACAGAAACACTTTTGAGTTGGTAGAGATTAGGATGGTGTCACACGACAAGATGAAACTGGTTGAATGATAAGCACTCCTCAGTTCTAACCTTCAAGATTGTGAGTTTGAATTACTAAAGGTGCAAAAAGATGGAGCTTCTAGGGAGCATTAAAAAAAACTTTTAAAAAAAGATTAGATGATATCATACACTTCATTCAATGAACTACATAAATTTGTAAAATAATTAGATAGTACTAAGTAGCTAGGATCCATCTTGGCACAATGAAGCAAAAAATGCACACACTTCGTTGAATACATTAAAACGTTATGTAACTTGATATTATCATAAGTTACAACATTTGATATTATTGCATCTCTGATGAACATTCCACCGAATGCTCCTCGAAGAACTTGCATGTTCGAATTTGCTTATTTTGCCGTCTGACTTTTATTTTTATACAAAGAAAAGCCTTAGTTTCATTTTACACTAAAATTTAATTACAATCTGACTTTAACTTACACAAAGAAATTTAAGCCTGAAGAAGCAATATAAAATCATGAAAATTAAAGAGAAGCTTAGATATAAACTTGAATACCTGAAGAATTTAAATCAAAGACTGATAACATGACTACAAGGGATTATTTCCTCTTCTGTCCTTTGGCGTTGCTGCTTCTTTCTACTTCGCATAATAATTTTGTGCTCTAGTTCCACAATGATTCTTGCAAGCCATTTCAGATTTCTAGTTGAGATCATGAAATATGTTATGTAAAATAAAATACATAGTCTACTTCCATAACCCATAAGAGTAGCTTTCCAAGAATCATTGAGAAATTCAAAATTGTATCCTTGATCGTCTAGTGCAGAAACGATATAATTTATCTCTGATACTTAATCATTGCCACAACCTTTTGAAACTGGGAATCTATGTAATCCATTATTACCTTCATATGAATATTTCTCAATAATCCTAGTTCAGTTTATAACTTACTGAGACTAGAATTACATCAAAATTACAACTCAAGAACCAACCCTAATATATAAATACAAAGACTCCTTATCATTCTAAGTATCAGGACTAGGTTCAGCAACGTGTTCCTTTAGTCTTCAAGCTGCACACTGCTAAGTCAATTTGCCAATTGTCCTTATTCTTTGTTAGTATGTAAGTGACTGTGAAGGTCACATCTTCTATTTTAACACAATTAGTCTCCAAAGAATTCTTCCTTAAGTCAAACTCTTTCTTTAATCAGAACACTTATCTTTTGGAGTTCTATTTCGAGTATGACTCCTTTAATTTGAATTCTCTTTGCTTCAAGTATTATAGTCAAACTCCAACTTTCCAATTTCACATGTGGTAGTTCCTTTGAGTCTATCAAATATATGAACTCATTTACTCCTTCAATTTATCAACTTATATACATTTTTTCTTGTTACACCAATAATCTTTTTATGATCCTATCAGTCTTTCACTTGTCTGTCAGTCTTTCACCTATGTAACTATGAACTAGCTTGATCAACATATTTCATTTATTTGTTAGTCATCAAAACTTCATAGACCCAACAAATTTCCCTCTTTTGATGATGACAAACCTTTAATCATTGTGCATCTGTAACGCCCCGAAATCCTATTTCGAGACGTCACACGGTGCTTATAATCCCAAAGAACCACAAGCTAACCCTTTACTAATATGTGTACCTTTATACTGCATAATATCTTAAA
Source organism: Capsicum annuum (assembly GCF_002878395.1). Taxonomy (NCBI): domain Eukaryota; kingdom Viridiplantae; phylum Streptophyta; class Magnoliopsida; order Solanales; family Solanaceae; genus Capsicum; species Capsicum annuum. The sequence goes on from NC_061116.1 coordinate 31,455,367, forward strand.
TAAATGCAAAAACTAGTCATAAGGTTCAATACATCTATGAATACTCATAACACACATCAATAACATCTGTCTGAAAAGCCTTTAAACTGCCTGAACTATGGAGTTGATGGGAAAAGTCTCCAACTAACTCCATCACCTGAAAATAAATAAAGTCTGAAGAAATAATAGTAAACTGAGATTCGTCCTCAAAAGAAGAGGACTCACTGCTACTGCTGCTGACTGGGACTGAACTGTTGAGGATACTCTGGATCCTGTGCCTTTGAACCTATGGTGTCAAATAAAACACCATACAACAAATGCGTTAGTACAGGAATGTACTGAGTATATAGACGGGGTAGGCTAATGCAAGGGTTCATGCATGCACAATATCTAAACTGAATAATCATGAAGATGCTGCATGAGAACACATACATGAATGTATAGACCATGAACATAATCATCGCAACTCTAGATACTGAAACTCAGATACCACTTTACTGCAGAATGAACTCACTACTAGCACTGACATACTGAATCGCTCACTCATCTGATACTGATAACTGAGGATCTGGATGTACTTACATCAAGGACTAAATTCTGAGCTTACTGCTTTTGATAGACAAAATTAGAGATCAACTTTTCTAACAAATTATTCTAGAAGTGATTATCAATGATAAGAAATATGATCATGTCCGAATCTGACAACAAGAATACTCAATAGAATAAAGAATCTGAGATGGAGATCAAGCCTATCTGACGGGAGATCTCTAGATATGATAATAAGAATACTCAACATGGTCTAAGACTGAGATCAAGCCTCTCTGATGGGAGATCTCTAGATATGATCACGAGAATACTCAACTAAATCTGAGACTGAGATCAAGCCTCTCTGATGGGAGATCTCTAGTAATGATAATAAGCATCTACATATGAGACTAGGCCTATCTGACAGGATGCTCCATGAACCAATTGAACTATCTAAGTTCCATACTAGGATGGACGACTGTACCACATAGTCCTGATTTTTGAAGAGTGATACTTAAACTGCAATTATGGGAAGTAATTACTTCACCGATATGCCCTAATCTACCACAGGTGGGGTCCAACCTGTGACCCCAGCTGGAAGGGTGTCAATACCGTGTCACGAGTAAAGACCTCTCTGGTCAATCCTTTCTGACGGGATGACCCTCGCAGGAGGTCGGCCTGAGGTAAAATAATAGTCAAACCTCTCTGATAGTGACAACCTCTACTGATCGGAGACTCTTACATCCTGTACTGGCTATGCAGTTCTAGAGTTGAGGGATTTCTCCTAATGACTCGACCTCTCTGATAAGAGAGCCGCCATCCCTTTCCTTGCTTGGTGCTAGCTTCTACTCCCAATTGAAAGACTCTGAACTGAATTCTCAACTGAACACAACTGAACTGAGTCTGTTACTGATCATGTGTCTCAAAAGATTTGACTGAGTTTTGCTAAGATTACTTAGTTCCGTATCTGATGGAAAAGGTATCGAATCATGGTATCTAACTGGCGATATAGAGCTTGAATAAATTACTTGAATCTATTCTGAGATTAGACTTGAATACTATTAGATTTGAGCTGATTATAAGACTGAGGCTAGATTACTAGCGATACAGAGATTACAAAGATAACTGAGATTACTGATCTTTCTTAAGTTCTGACTTGTTTGAGGATACAGAGTTCTATAGTTCACTAAGTTCGAAAAATCATGGTTCGACTGGAGTTATCGAGAAACTTATATGGGCTCTAGACAACAACTCTATTATCGAGTATAAATACCCCCAGGACTCGATAGCGTAAAAGTAAAGCATAGTTATTTATTCATCATCACAATCATTCATGTATCATTATAATCATTCATGCATCATCATAATCAATAAAGCACATTCCCAATCATTAACACAACTTTTCAAGTAATTAGGAATCACAAATGTCTATTCATCATCATAATTACCAAGGGATCACTTTAAGCATCTCGAAATCATAATCATATAATAATGTAGGAGAAACATGCTACTAGATCATACTCCATTCAACAAAGTTTTACCTTAGCTATTTCATACCTATATCAATCTTGACATATGTTTGGATATCACATAGCTTGGGTAAACTTCTTACTATCATGTCACAACTTAATTGGGGATTTCATGCTATCTTGGCACATTTCACTTACTAAGGCATTTTATCAAATACTAGGCATGAACGGGTTCACACTTATTTGGGAATTTCCTGCTACTATGGAATAATTTATTCATTTGAGTATTTTTATCAAACCTGTGGGGGACATGCTTCGCTTATTCAACCATTTCTACACCCAAAAGTCTTGAACACATCACATATAAAACAACTTCAAGAGGTTCTATCAAATTAGTTCAACATACTAGGGTCAAAGCTCATAAATTTTGTAGACAAACATAAATCAAAACTCCACAACACCTTGAATATCCATTTCAACTCATACAAATCATTAACAACTCACAAAATAAAAATCTTTTAGTTTTTAAAAAGGGTTCTTAAGCTTCTTGGATGAAAGGGACCCAAAAGTAATATCTACATATCTTAATCTTTGAAGTCAGGTGAATTCTAATTCTTGAGACTCTATCCGCACTTGTAATAAATGATTCTCAAAGCCCACACTATGAGGAACTTAGTTTTTGAAGAAATCTTAAAGATTTATGGATGATTTTTGGAAGATTAGGGTTCTTGAATTGAAACCCTAGATATTCTCTCTTTAGAGAATTGGAAGAGAAATGGAAAAATTAGAGTTTAAATGAGGGTTCCTCAAATTTATAGAGGCTAAAAAAAGTGAAAAATGACCAAAATACCCTTAAAAAAATGCCCTTAAATTGATGGAAAAATATTTTTGACGACATCCATGACAGGTCGTCAAGTTGGTGATAGCCCGTCATGAATGTCGTAAAAAAAGGTAAAATATTGAGTTTTTGGTTAAGGCTGGCGACATTGGTGATAGGCTGTCACGGGCGTGACGACTTATCATAAAATGTCATCACTGGGGTCAAAAATATGCCTAGGGCTGACGACATTGGTGATAGGCCGTTACGGGCGTGATAGCTTATCACGAATGTCGTCACCAGTTTCCCAGCTAGACATGCTAGAGTAAAATGGGCAAAACTCTTTGCTCCGATATCGGTTTTTAAAGAAATAGGTATCGTTGGAAAGATAATTCAAAGAGATTTCATTTGATATATAGTAGGTCCTCTAATTTGATATATGCAAGGTGTTATGGTCGATTGAAGTTGACCCAAATCTTGATGGTCACTAAAACTTGAACGATAGAAAAGCTTTCAACTCATCCACAAGTTAGGGGACCTTTATGATCTCAATTCATGCTCAAATAGATTCCTACATGATTCAAAGTATTTCATTACCAAATACTCTCTAAGGCTCAGACTGGAAAATTTTTTTGCGGGGCATTACTTTATTTCCCCCTTGAGAACATTCATCCTCGAATGTCGCTTGATAGACTAAGAATATGGATCAATAGAAATTACTCAAGAAATAGAAACATCTCAGATCAGTACTATGCAACTGGAATGACTATCATATAGAGTTCTCACACTGGGCATGCATATTTGATGCATGGAATACTCGACTGATGATACTTATAGCTGAATTCTCATAATACACATGTATATCTGATGTATGGGCTCATAACTGGGATGATCTCATGAATACACGACTAAACACACGCTGACAAGTTGAACTCTTTCTACTAAATGTGCATATCAAATGCATGAATGTCTAGCTAAGTAGATTTTTGAAAGTACGATCGACAATGCAATGAAAACTGATGCTAACTCCATAAAGAAAATCTGAACATGCATCGGGATAAATCTAATGGCATGCAACATCATAATACTATGGGGTATCTCCCCCTTGGGACTCTATGTTCCTCTAAACACACTTCGCTGAAATATTGGAGCAGTGCGCGAGACACCTATAGACTGGGTCATAATTGACCGATCAAGATCTGAAACTTATGGATGACTTATGCTAACATATAATCTCAAAATGGGAGCAAAGGGTCTAACAATGCATGTCATAAATGTGAAGGGCTCATAACATGCCTGGGTCTATTTCAGGGAATCCTTTCCGATCAAGGCAAGCCTGAAACGCATGAAGTTTACCCCTTTGAGTTAGCACTCTACATTCTCACATTCTATGGCCTGGCTCACCACAACTAAAACATATATCACTACCGGCTCTACACACACCTTGGTGGCGCCTGCCACACTTTTCATAATGCAGATAGGTACGGACACGACTAGCACTACTCTGGGCTTTGGAGCTTGGCGCTCCCTCAAATCTGACACCCCCAAATACAGGTGCGAGTACACTAGCTGAAGATGGATCTAGAACTAAAACTCTTCGACCATACTGAGAAATACTACCACCTTGAGACCCTGCCTGCAGGAAACTACGACTACCTTTCTTGGCTCTCTTATTCATTCTCTCTCTCATTCATTTTATCTGCCTCAATTTATTGTACATGCATCATTAGCCTAGAAATATCCATATCTCTATTGAGCATAGCAGATCTACACTCTTTCAACACATCACTCGACACCCCAGAAAAAAACTTACTCATACTCGCTCTAGGGTCAGCTACCAAGACGGGAGCATACTTAGCTAATTGGTTAAACTTAAGACAATACTCTTTCACTATCATGGAATCTTGCCTTAGGTTCATGAACTCTTCTACCTTAGCCTCTCTTATCTCTAGCGGGAAAAACCTATGTAGAAAGGCACTCTAAAACTCTAGCCAAGTCACGGGAGCTGTATTCTCCCCTCTACTTTTCTCCCACATCACTACCCAATCATGAGCAATTCTTTCAACCTATAAGATGTTAACTCAACACTCTCCTCCTAAAAAATTTGCATAATCTTGGTGATCTTCTTTACCTCCTCTAGAAATAACTATGGGTCCTCACCTACTACTGACCCAAAGAATTTGGGCAGGTTCATTTTCATGAAGCTTCTAATCCTGGTTGCGGCAGAATTCTCATCTTGCTGAGGTGGGACTGCTGCCTGACGGTTGCCATGGATATTAGTCACATTTTGGGCCTAAAAAGTGGCCCAAAAATCTGTATGTGACACACTCTCATTATAAGGATCTAATGGCTAAGGGGGATGGTCATCGACCCCATGGACAAAATCTCTACGAGGAGGCATACTCTATAATTGGAAGAAAGAAGTGGATTAGACTGAGGATCAACTTGAGCTCATGCTCAGTCGTACGAAATGATCATTGAAAGAAGAGGAACTGCTCCTAAGAATATCCTGTAGCCTCTTGTACATAAATGTGGAGCGCTACACACCCATGCACAAGACTCTACTAGATGTGGCTTTCAGGCTCCCTAGGACACTCTTGAACCTTAGGCTTGATACCAAGTTTGTAACACCCCAAAATCCCATCCCGAGATGTCACATAGTTCTTATGACCTCGAAGGACCACAATCTAACCCTTTACTGATATCTGTACCTTTATACTGCATAATATCTAAAATAAATGCAAAAACTAGCCATAAGGTTCAACACATCTATGAATACTCATAATACATATCAACAACTTCCGTCTGAAAATCCTCTAAACTGTCTGAACTATAGAGTTGATGGGACAAGTACCCAACTAAATTCATCAACTAAAAATAAATAAAGTCTGAAGAAACAATAGTAAACTGAGATTCCTCCTCGAAAGAAGAGGACTCACAGCTACTGTTGCTAGCTGGGACTGAACTGCTAAGAATACTCTGGATCTTGTGCCTCTGAACCTATGGTGTCAAATAAAACACCATAGCACAAATGCATCAGTACATGAATATACTGAGTATGTAGACGGGGTAGGTTAATGCAAGGGCTCAGGCATGCACAATATCTAAACTGAATAATCATGAAGATGCCGCATGATAAAACATACATAAATGTACAGGCCATGAATACAATCATCGCAACTCTAGATACTGAAACTCAGATACCACTTTACTACAGAATGAACTCATTACTAGAACTGAGATACTGAATCACTCACTCATCTGATACTGATAACTGAGGATATGGATGTATTTACATCAAGGACTAAATTCTGAGCTTACTGCTTTCGACTGACAGAATTAGAGATCAATTTTTCTAACAGATTATCTGGAAGTGATTATCAATGATAAGAAGTATGATTATGTCCAAATCCGACAACAAAAATTCTCAATAGAATAAAGAATCTGAGATGGATCAAGCCTATCTGACGGGAGATCTCTAGATATGATAATAAGAATACTCAACATGGTCTAAGACTGAGATCAAGCCTCTCTGACGGGAGATCTCTAGTAATGATAATAAGTATCTACATATGAGACCAGGCCTATCTGACGGGATGCTTCATGATCCAATGGAACTATCTGAGTTCTATACTGGGATAGATGACTGAATCACACAGTCCTAATTTTTGAAGAGTGATACTAAAACTGTAATTGTGGGAAGTAGTTACTTAACCGATATGCCCCAACCTACCCCAGGTGGGGTCCAACCTGTGACCCTAGCTGGAAGGGTGTCAATACCATGACACGGGTATAGATCTCTCTGGTCAAGCCTCTCTGATGGGATGACCCTCGCAGGAAGTCGGCCCGAGGCAATATGATAGTCAAACCTCTCTGATAGTGATAGCCTTTATTGATGGGAGACTCCTACATCCTGTGCTGGTTACGCAGTTCTGGAGTTCAAGGATTGCTCCTAACTACTCAGCCTCTCTGACGGGAGAGCCGCCATTTCTTCCCTCGCTCGGTGCTAGCTTCTACTCTTAACTGAAAGAATCTGAACTGAATTCTTAACTGAACACAACTGAACTGAGTCTGTTACTGATCATGTGTCTCAAAAGATCTAACTGAGTTACACTGAGATTACTTAGTTCCGTATCTAATGAAAAAGGTATCGAATCATGGTATCTGACTGACGATACAGAGCTTGAATAGATTACTTGAATCGCTTCTGAGATTAGACTTGAATATTATTAGATTTGATCTGATTACAGGACTGAGGCTAGATTACTAGCGATACAGAGATTACAGAGATATCTGAGATTACTGATCTTTCTTAATTTTTGACTAGTCTGAGGATACAGAGTTCTATAGTTCACTGAGTTCGAAAAATCATGGTTCGACTGGAGTTATCGAGAAACTTATATGGGCTCTAGACAACAACTCTATTATCGGGTATAAGTACCCCCAGGACTCGATAGCGTAAAAGTAAAGCATAATCATTCATTCATCACCACAATCATTCATGTATCATCATAATCATTTATGACTTATCATAATCATTAAAGCATCTTCCCAATTATTAACACAACTCTTCAAGTAATTAGGAATCACAAACGTCTATTCATCATGATAGTCACCAAGGGGTCACTTTAAGCATCTCAAAATTATAATCATATAATAATGTAGGGGAAACATGCTACTAGATCGCACTCCATTCAACAAAGTTTTGCCTCAGCTATTTCATACCTATATCAGTCTTGACATATGTTTGGATATCACATAGCTTGGGGAAACTTCTTACTATCATGTCACAACTTAATTGGGGATTTCATTCTATCTTGGCACATTTAACTCACTAAGACATTTTATCAAACACTAGGCATGCACGGGTTCGCACTTATTTGAGAATTTCCTGCTACCATCGAATAATTTATTCATTTGGGCATTTTTATCAAACCTATGGGGGATATGATTCGCTTATTCAACCATTTCTACACCCAAAATTCTTGAACACATCACATAGAAAGCAACTTCAAGAGGTTCTATCACACTAGTTCCACATACTAGGGTCAAAGCTCATAAATTTCATACACAAACATAAATGAAAACTCCAAAACACCTTGAACATCCATTCAACTCATACAAATCATTAACAACTCACAAACATAAAAATCTTTTAGTTTTTAAAAAGGGTTCTTGAGCTTCTTGGATAAAAGGGACCCAAGAATCAATATCTACATACCTTAATTTTGAAGTCGGATGAATTCTAATGCTTGAGACTCTATCCACACTTGTAATAAATGATTCTCGAAGCCCACACTATGAGGAACTTAGTTCTTGAAGAAATCTTGAAGATTTATGGATGATTTTTGGAAGATTAGGGTTCTTGAATTGAAACCCTAGATATTCTCTCTTTAGAGAATTTGAAGAGAAATGGAGAAATTAAGGTTTGAATGAGGGTTCCTCATATTTATAGAGGCTAAAAAAATGGGAAATGATGAAAATACCCTTGAAAAAATGTCCTTAAATTGCTGAAAAAATATTCTTGATGACATCCATGACAGGCCGTCAAGTTGGTGATAGGCTATCACGAATTTCGTAAAACAAAAGGTGAAATATTGATTTTCTGGTTAAGGCTGACGACATTGGTGATAGGCCATCACGGGCATGATGGATTATCAAAAAATGTCATCACTGGGGTTAGAAATCTGCCCAGGGCTGATGATATTGGTGATAGGCCATCACGGGCGTGATAGCTTATGACGAATGTCATCACCAGTTTCCCAGCCAGACATGCTAGAGTAAAATGGGCATAACTCTTTGCTCCGATATCAGTTTTTGACGAAATTGATATCGTTAGAAAGATAATTCAAAGAGTTTTCATTTGATATATAGTAGGTCCTCTAATTAGATATATGCAAGGTGTTATGGTCAATTGAAGTTAACCCAAATCTTAATGGTCACTAAAACTTGAATGATAGGAAAGCTTTCAACTCGTCCATAAGTTAGGGGACCTCTATGATCTCAATTCATGCTCAAATAGATTCCCACATGATTCAAAGTATTTCATACTTGGAAGGATATTTATAAAACATTTTGACTCAGATTTTTGCGTTACCAAATATGCTCTAAGGCTCAGACTGGAAAAGGATTTTGCAGGGCATTACAACATCCAACACCTTTACCTGTGAACACTTATACATGAAACACTTAAGTGAAACCGGTTAGTCTATGGGTTGTATGTATTGCACAATCCTCTATTTCCCCCCTTTTGGAATCTTTAAAAAGTTGAATATAAATATTATAAGAAAAAATAGCGGTCAAACCTCCCATGGCCACTACTCTTTCACCACGACAATCAGAACATAACAAGTCAAATTAAAGGTATATCAAGCCAGGCAAAGATAAAAGAATGTTAAGCACGCCAAAGTACCATTGTATTAATTTTCAAATGTTTAACATCACAAGTTAAGAAAGTACTGAAAATAAATTAACAATACTAAGCATAAGCAATAGAGAATAGATGAGACCCTAAGAGACTAAGGATAAAGGACTATCAGACAGATGAAACATATAGAATCAGCTGGGTATCCTATTAATAGTTTCAACACTAATTGCTCTTTCTTGGGAAAGATCATTCTCAAGTTCTACAATTCCAACCATGAGTGCAATTGTTTCCTGAGCATGACTAGCCCTGACATTCTCTAGTTCCTCAGTCTTTTCATCTAAGGAATTTTAGACCCATTTAAAAGGAGTGTTCGCACGTCTCGTGGACTCAGGGAGAAAAGAGTGACTAACCCTTACTAGAATATCTTTAGTGGTCTAATACTCCCACATAGGTATTGGGACATCAAAGGAATCAAAGAATCGATGAAGGAAAAATCCATATTTCAATGAGTGGCCATTCTCATCTTGAAGAAGCACGTAATTTATGTGTTTGAGGATCAGATTAGAATGGTCAATTTTGACTTCAAAATCCAGCAAGGTCAATTTTGACTTTAGAATCTAGCAACTCCATTAAGGTCATATCCAAGTAGTTGGATTCAGTCCTTCTCTTCTTTCTTTGGAGAATAATTTTGTGCACCACATCAAAATAAAGCTGGTGCAGAGGAGATATCTCTCTTTTTTTAACTCTACAACGATGAACAAGAGCAGGCTGTCTTGAGAATTTCCTAGTAATATTGAAGGGTAAGGGCAAGTTGATAAGGGGAGCCCACTTATACTTCATATAGTGACTCCATCCCTCAAAAGGCACATAAAAAATTTGAGCTACATCTACACTAGTCAACTGGATAGGAAGTCCAAGCACTATTTAAGGTAAACAGAGTTCCATTAAACCTGCCATTGATGTAAAACTCATTAACCTCTTTCTTGGCAAGCGTACATTAAGTGGTGCCTTGAAGAAATAAAGCTAAACATCCTTATACAGAAATCTTGGTAAGGAGAAAAACCATTTTAGGTCCTCCCAAGCTAGTGACAACTCTGGCACCATATTTTGCTTTTAGAACTTGATGATGTAAGCATGAGAAGGAGAAGAAATAGGCTCAGATAAGATAGGATGAGAATGAGTAAAAGATGTAGGAGTAGATGGAGGATGTTAAGAGACTTGTTTCTTTTGAGTTTGAGAGAAGGATTTAGCTTTAGATAAGGATTTTGGTACAAGTCAAGAAGTTTTATTTAGAGGTCGTTTAGATCTGAACGAGCAATAGGTGGAGTAAAAAGAAGAGAGTTTACCTATTATGTTTTTTGACCCTTATTCCATGAAGAACCTGACTTAGAAATAAGTCATCATCATTACCATAAGAGGGAGTATCTAAAGATGGAGGAGCAGTAGACAAGGGGCATTTCTTCTTACTTATCCTCAGAGTTTTTTCAAGAATAACATCCTCTTGCTGCTTAAGATAATTAGTGTGAGAAGTTCTTATTGGACCAAGAGATCTCACTGGTTCCTCAAGAACCTCATCATTAGGAACAAGGATAGGGGCTTCAGATTTTCTCTTGAGTCTAGATGTAGCTCTCTTAGGAATTTGGTAGAGATAGGGCATTTATCAGAGATAACAGTTTGAATTGGGATAACGTATTGAATTTATTCTGGTGGAAAGTGATTAAGGGATTTAACCATGGCTTTAAACTCATTCCAAGTGACAAAGTTTGATACATGGGAGGAGTTGGGGGACTGGGGGTTTAGAGTGGAACTAGTTCCATTAAAGTAGATAAGGAAGGTGTGGATTTTTCTTGAGTAGTAGAGGTGGAATGGAAAGAAAAGGAATCTATGGGAGAAGTTAGTGCAGGAGGAAAATGAGGAGAAAGAAACTGAGAGAAAGAGGTGTGAGAGTTCTGGTGGAAAGAATGGGATTTAAATAGGAGAAATATTTAGATGAATTTCAGAGAAGAAGTTTTTTACCAGTGTAGACTTAATAGAAATGAAGATGGGAATTGGATGTGGCAGACGGTGGCAACTTTTTGCAATGGGAAAGGACTCTTTGAAAATTTGCAGTTAAGAAAGATAGAGTGAGGCATTTAATGTAGGGACTAGTTAGGCTCATTTGTTTAATTTCAATTAGTACGTATGCTCATTTGTTTCATTCTAATTAGTATTTACTTTAGTAAATGAATACACACCTTTGGATAATATCAACAAAGACTTTTAGTTTAGATTATTTATTTTCTGAGATTTGTAATTACGATTTACACAATAATAAAATTGTTAGGAACTATGAAAAACACAACTAAATGTGCAAGACTGAATAGGATAACAATTTTTCTTCCAACATAAATGTAAAACAATTTTTCTAACCAATCATTGAAGGTGATATATGCAATTTTAATCATCCCTAAGTCCAACCTATTCTTTTCAACGTGTTCCCTACTTAGAGCTTTGGTAAAGATGTCTGCAATTGTATTGAAATAAGACCTTTTCAACATCTTCTCTAAGGAAATGGTATCTTATGTCAATATGCTTAGTTATTTTATGTTGCACAACTTTTTTTGCGATATTGATGGCACTAGTATTGTCACAAAAAATTGAGACACAACAAACATCTATACCAAAATCCTTAAGTTGTTTCTTAATCCAAAATAATTGATCACAGCATGACGTAGTAGAAACATAGTCAGCCTCAACAGAAGACAAGGCTACAAAGTTTTGTTTCTTTGTGGACCAAAAGATCAAACATAATCCAAAAAAATGAGCCATACCTGTTGTAATTTTTCTGTCTACAAAAAAACCTACATAGTCAGCGTTTCCAAAGCCTACCAATTTGAAAGTGCTTCCTTTAGGATACCAAAGGCCTAGGTGACACAACTGAAACCAGGTCCTAGTCGTGTCGGACATCTCAAGTCCGATCCAGACCAGAGACCATCCCCAATGCCCAACCATAACCTCCCTGTACCTCATGTAGGATGAATTCCCAACATATAATAAGATAGAATAATTATAATTGAAAGACATTTAATAAAGTTCATAACCATAACCAACCATCCAAACATCCAACCGGTGTTAGCCCCAATATAATTACCATGCCAAGGATGACATCAATACCAACATTACCTATGCCCAAAGTAGTCACACAAAGCCTTTATCTGAAATCAAAATAACATCCGATCGGGACATAACCCCAGCCATAGTCAAAAACCAAAGTTCAAGAAATAAACAAAAATATGAAAAGCTATCCATAGTATGAAATGGAGACTTCCAGAGTATGGAATCTCACCACTTCAATCCAACACAAGGTTATCCCCGAATCTAAGATCACTGAGCAGGAGGTGTAGAATGGCCGATTCCTACATCGCATGGGGATACAACCCCCGAAGATGGGTTAGCATGAATGCTAGCATGTACTCAAGAGTAAGGATAAAATAATGCCATTAACCGAAACAAAGTAAATAGTTAAATGCAATTCCATACATACATATTCATATCATGCCGGGAAAAGGAACCAGGTTTAGTATGAATTTAAAACTATAATTTGGGTTTCTGTAGCTTCACCTTCATAATCCACCAACGGGCTATATGGGTCAAGTGTTATCCTTGAATAGGACCCAGTGCATGTAGCCACACGAAACATAGATATCATAAGGGTCAGGGATTCCCTTGTACCCTTTTCCCTCTATGATACATATATACAAGTATAAACATTGAGGATTCCTGAGTACGCCATAAGCATAAGGTCACCATGACCAACCCTCATGTTGGCAAACATTAGTTCCTAGTGTTTTTCCATTAGGCTCACACCTTCATGGTTAGCTATCACTACCCGTCATTATTGCCCAATTAAAACATTTAGCACATAATCAAGCCACCAATTCCAGAAGTCAAGTGTCAAGGCATTATGAAGTGGTATCATCATACCGACTATAGCTTGCGAGCAATGTCACTAGCCAACACTTAGGGGATTCCCATGTACCCCATAAGATTTCTAATAAACCAAAGCCATAGCCACCAGAGCCTTTCCAAATTATTAAAACCTATTTAAGATAATTTAGGTTCCATTACCATAATATGCAATGCAAAGTTTTCTGTAATAGTCAAACTATGTGACAAAATCATTCTCTTAGGCGTTTTAACAAACATGTTGAAATTTCCAAAACCAAAATCAAGTATCAATTGACCATTACCATGCAACCATATGTTCCAAAACACCATTATAACATGAGGACTATAAGAGAAACATAAGAAAATATTATCCAACTAAGAACAACCAAAAACCTAACATATATTTCAAAACCCAAACATTATCATAATAGTACCATGAAAACCATCCATTAAAACATGCTTTTAGTTGAACTAACAATGAGGAAAGAGTAACATGCCTTAAAAAACAAGGAAGACGGAGAGACACCACCTTTAGAGCCTTAATTGGTTTACTCAAAGAAAAATCTTAGCCTTTCTTGAACCAAGAGCTTGAGAGAGATTTGAGAGTATTTTGAGAGTGTTTGATTGTGAATAATAGGTTAAAGAAGCCTCCAAAGGTGTTTTATATCATGGGGTCCAAAGGAGTTATTAGGGGAAAATGTCGAGAATACCTCCAACTTAAACTGAAAATATTTTTGCAGGTGGGTACAATTTGAACCCCTCACTCATACCCATATCATACGAGTGGTACCTTTCACTTATACCTCAATCAAAAAGTTGGACATCACATTCTGTCCAACATATAACTCCTTAGCCTAACTCGTACCCTGGCCATAGGACTAGTACCTTTCAAGTGGTAGCCTAAGAAGAAACATCTAGGCTAGACAGTGGACAACATAGGATTTGGACCCTACCACTCATATCATGTACATACGACTCGTATAGTCTCCTCATACAAAGAATAAAACTTGACCAATAGGCGACTGGGGTCCCTAGACCTGTACCCACACCATACAATTAGTATGGTGAGTCGTATGATCAACAAAAGGCTTTAACTCACAAAATTTTACAAAGGCCAGAACCTAGGGTGTTTTAATTCCCTCCCACTTGGATCATTTGTCCTCGAATGATGGAACAAGGCAATACAAGCACAATTAAACCCCTAAACGTCTTTAGTCTTACCTTTAAGACAAAAAATAGAACACTAAGGAATTTACCTTTCTACCCTAAACAAAGACATAAAACAAAAAAGTTAAAAATCAACACATAGCTTGAGCACGAATTTTTGGAATGGGGAATAGGAATGGATACTTTGACTTCATGTCCTCTTTAGCTTCTAATGTAGATTCCTCCACCTTATGGTTCCTCCATACAACCTTTACCGAGGCCACATCCTTGGTCCGTAACCGACAAACCCGATGATCCAAAATTTCAATCGGGATCTCTTCATTAGATAGGGAATCCAAAATACCAATATCCTTGATAGGAACAACCTGTGATGGATCACCAATACACTTTCTCTACGTAGAGACATGGAAGACCGGGTGAATAGAGCTCAAACTAGAAGGCAATTCCAACTCATGCGCCACACTACTAACCCTCCTAAAAATCACATAAGGACCTATATATCGGGGACTAAGCTTACCTTTATTCCCAAACCGTATCACTTCCTTCATGGGAAACACCTTTAGGAACACCCTATATCCAACCTCAAACACCAAGTCCCTTTGCCTCACATCTACATTGGACTTTTGGCAAATTTGGGCAGCCTTAACCCTATCCCAAATTAACTTAACCTTCTCTATATCTTGGTAAACCAAATCTAAGCGAAACATATCTGCCTCACCAAGATCGAACCACCCAATAAGAGACCTACACCTCCTACCATACAATACAAAAGGAAAATTCTCAATCCAACTACCACCGTAGTCGATCATTTTAGCCCTAAGCATATCCTCCAACATCTGAATGGTCATTTTTGCTTGCCCATCCAACTAAGGATGAAAAGCAGTACTCAAACTCACCTTAGTCCCCAACCCTTTATACAATGATCATCAAGAGTGAGATAAAAATAGTGCACCATAATCTGAGATAATACAAATAGGTACCCTATGCAACTTCGTAATCTCTTAGAGATACAACCTCGCATAATCCTCAGCGGAGAAGTTAGTCCTCATTAATAAAAAGTGAGCCGACTTTGTCATCCTATCCAAGATGATCCAAACTAAATCAAATTGATTTTGATACCAAGGAAAAAAGGTAATGAAATCCATGTTGATCACTTCCCACTTTCATTCAGGCAGTTTAATTTCTTGATATGATCCCCTAGGCCTCATGTTCTCAACTTTCACTTGCTGGCACACCATTTACTTGGCCACAAAATTAGCCATATCTATCTTCATATTTTTTCACCAATACATCTCCTTGAGGTTATGATACACTTTCTTCAAAACAAGATAAACAACATAGTATGACTCATGTGCCTTAGCCAAGATCATCTCTCGTAAACTATGTCAGGAACACATAGCCTTCCTTGGTACCGCAAGGTACCATCACCACTAATCTCGAAGGCCATCACCTTTTGCCCAACTACATCACCCCTAATTCTCATCAAGGTAGGATCTAACATTTGCTTCTCCTTGATTTCATTACCAAGAGACGATTGTGCCACTTCCTGCACAAATACACCACTATCTTTGGAGTCAAAGAGGTAAACTCCAAGGTTAGCTAAATGGTGAATGTCCTTTTCTAACTCACACTTCCCTTTATCTATATGAGCTAGACTCCTCATGGATAACCTGTTAAGAGCATAAGCAACCACGTTAGCTTTACCTAGGTGGTAGTGAAGACTCATATCATAATCCTTGAGAAGCTCAAGCCATTTTCTTTGTCTAAGGTTATGCTCTTTCTAAGTAAACACATACTACAGGCTCTTATGATCAGAAAAAATATCCACATGCACCCTATAAAAGTAGTGATGCTAGATTTTTAATACAAACACCACAACTAACAACTCCATGTCATGAGTCATATAATTTTTCCCATGCACCTTTAACTATCTGGAAGCATATGCTATCACCTTCCCATGTTACATCAGGGTTCAACTAAGTCCCACAGGGGACACATCACAGTAGATCATAAAACCATCAGTGACTTCAGGCAAAATCAAAATCAAATCCAAAGTTAGATTATCCTTCTCAAAACTTTCCTCACAAGCATCAAACCATAAGAACTTTATCTTTTTCTATGTCAACTTAGTTAACGGGGCAACAATAGTCAAAAAACTTTCACAAACCTTCTGTAGTAGCTAGCTAAACCCAAGAACTCCAAATGTCAATTGGAGTTATGGGTTTAGGCCACTTCTTCACTACTGCAACTTTCTGAAGATCCACCATGATCCCTTTACTGGAAATAACATGACCCCAAAAAGTGATAGCATTCAACCAGAATTCATATTTCAATATTTAGCATATAACTGTTGTTCTTTCAAGGTCCGCAACACAATGTAGAGGTGATTTTCATGATCTACCTTACTCTTAGAGTACACCAGAGTGTCACCTATAAAAACAATGACAAACAGATTGAGAAACGGGAAGAAGACCCTATTCATCAAGTCCATGAATTTCGTAGAGGCACTAGTGAACCCAAAATACATAGCCAGAAATATGAAAACCCCATACCAGGTATGAAAGGCAGTCTTAGGGATATTTACCTCCATAATATTTAATTGATGATACCCGGATCGAAGATTAATTTTGGATAAAAAGTTAGCACCCTGCAACTGATCAAAGAAATCATCTATCCTTGGAAAGGGATACTTATTCTTTACTGTTGCCTTGTTCAACTTTTGTTTATCCAAAAGGAACCATCCTTCTTATGCATGAATAACATCAGTGCACCCCAAGGGACATATTAGGATGGATGAAAACCTTATATAAAAGATCCTTGAGTTGCTCCTTAAGCTCTTTTAACACAGTTGGAACCATTCTGTATAGGGGAACAAGATCAATCCCAAACTCAATCTCACTATCAGGAGAAACACCAGAAAGGTCATCAAAAAAGACCTCAAGAAATTCATTCACCATCGAGACAGAATGCAAAAAAGGACCCTCTGAGCTCAAATCTTTAACCTAGACCAGAGGATAGAGACACCCTTGAAAATTAATCTCCAAGCTCTAAGATATGCTATGAACTTCCCCTTAAGGGATAGGGAACTACCCTCCCACTCAATAATTGGCTCATTAGGGAATTTAATGACTACCTTATGAGTCTGACTCTAGAGATGCATTGCATGAGTATAACCAATCCATCCCCAATATGATATCAAAATCAACCATGTCTAACTCAAATAGATCCACCAAAGTTTCCCAAACATTCACAGATACCATACAACCCATATAGACTCTGCTAGCTACCACAAAATCACCCACAGGGGTAGAAATAGAAAAAGGGTCTGAAACCAAACCAAAACCAAAATGCACAACCATAAATGGGGTCACATAAGAAAGAGAGAAACCCAAATCAAGTAAACAGTACACATATCAGGAAAAGAGTTTCAACATACTAGGCATAATATCATGCAATACTTCAGACTCCTATCAAAGAGTGAGAGCATAAAGATGGTTTTGACCAATGGAAAAAATAGATGGTGCACCCTTTGTTGCCAAAGTTGATGATGAAGCAACTAGAACCTTCTTCGTTCTTGAAGAAACCTTAACAATAAGACAGTTTCTAAGCATATGACTTGGCTGACCTTAGTTAAAGACGTATCCACTCCCTCATCACAAAAACCCTAATGCAATCTACCATAAAACCTATAGGGAGAAGATGATGGAGCTGACTGGGCCCCACTAGTTGCCACCTAGGAGACGCTTGTCACCCAACTGCTTTGGGTTGAGAGAACTAGCCATCGAGTAAGATCCAAAGTTTCACCACTTCTTCTTAGGCCACTTCCCACTATCCCTGCCACTCTACTATTATCCACTACCCTACTTAGAGAACCCAAACTTCTTGCCCTACCTCTCTCATATCTAAACTTTCTTCTTCTTCTTTTTCTCAACCTGCTGTATGTACATAACCAACCTGGAGATATCCATGTCCTTGATCAACAAGGAATCCTTACTATCTAATATCAAGTCTTTGGACAACCCAAAAGAAAACTTTCTTATTCTATCTCTCTTGCAAGAATCTATCTTTGGAGCATGTCGAGATAACTAGTAAAACTTCAAGGAATACTCCTTGACTGACATATTACCTTGATTTAGATTTACAAATTTTTTCTTCTTTGCCTCCCTTAACTCTTGAGGAAAAAAGCAATCTAAGAAAGCATTAGAGAAATCATCACATAGGGCTGACTCAGCATCGTCACCCATTGACTGATCTCATTCTTTCTACTACCAGTACGCTACATCTTTTAGCTTGTAGGTGACAAATTCCATATTCATGGAAAGCATAACTTTGAAAACCTTTTCCATTTCATCCAAAAAAAATTCTGAGAATCCTGCTCAACTTTAACACTAGTAAAGGTCGGAGGGTTCAACCTCATAGGACCTCAGAAGATGGAGTAACATAAGTACCACAATCATCTTGAGAATCTACCAACTGTGCCAACATATGGATAAATTGACAAAACTCAATATTTATCACGTCATCCTGAGAAGCTCAAGAAGGACTAAAGGGAACCAGTGGAACTCCAGAAAGACAATCATGAACTGGGACCCCAGATCGGGTCCCATTAGTACTATTTACGAGGGGATAGAGGAGTTTCCATAAGCATCAGATATCAAGGAGGCATGATTTAAAAAGAGAACAAACAGGAATTAGAGGAGAAATATTACTAATTGCCTTATAGCCTCTCCCTTATAAGTGTGGCATGCGATACACCTTTAAAAGATATTCTACTTGACACGGCTTTGTGGACTCCCAAGTGACCATGAACCTAGGGCTCTGAACTAATCTGACATGACCCAAACCAGGTCCTAGTCGTGTTGGGCATCTCAAGTTCAATCTAGACTGAAGACCGCCTTCAATTCCCAACCATGACCACCCTATACCTATATCAGATGAATTTCAAACATATAATAAGAGAGAACAATTATAATTGAAAGATATTTAATAAAGTTCACAACCATAACCATCCAAACGACAAGTCAAATATCCAACCAGTGTCAGTCCCAATACCAATACCAATGCTAAGGTTAACACCAATACCGATACTGACCATGCCCAAAGTAGTAACACAAAACCTTTATCCAAAGTTAAAACAACATCTAGTTGGGATATTCCCCTGACCATAGGAATAAACCAAAGTTCAAAAAATAAATAGAAGTAAGAGAAAAATATCCATAGCATAAAATGAAGTCTAATGGAGCATGAAAGCTCACTGATTTAATCCAATACAAGACTGTCCCCGAATCCAAGATCACTGAGCAGGAGGAGTAGAATAGCTGGTTCCTCCATCGCGTGGGGATACAACGCTAAAAGATGGGTTAGCAGGTGCATGCTAGCAAATAATCAGGAGTAAGAATAAAATAATGCCATTAACCAAAACCAAAGTAAGTACTTAAATGCAATCCCATACATACATATACATATCATGCCGGGAAAGGAATCGGGTTTTGCATGCCTTTAAAACTTTAATTTGGGTCTGTGTAACTTTACTATCATAATCCATTAACAGGCTATATGGGTTCAGTGTGACCCTCTAAATGGGACCCAGTGCGTGAAGCTGTACGAATCAGAGATATCATAGGGTCCAAGAATTCACTTATACCCTTCACCCTCTATGATACATATATATAAATATAAACATTGGGGAGTCCTATGTACCCTAAAAGCATATGGTTACCATGAACAACCCTCATATCAACAAACATGAGCTCCCAGTGTATGTCCATCAAACTCACACCTTCACGATTAGCAATTACAACCCACCATTATTGCCCAATTAAACATATAGCACATAATCCAGCCACCAATTACAAAAGTCAAGAGTCAAGGCATTATGAAGTAGTATTGTCATACCAACTATAGCTTGCAAGCAAAATGTCACAAGCCAACACTTAGGGGATTTTTATGTACCCTACAATATTTCTAATCAAACCAAATCCATGGCTACCAAAGCATTTCCAAATTATTAAAACTCATTTAATCCAATTTAGGTTCCATTACTATATTATCCAATGCAAAGTTTTCAGTAATAGTCAAACTATGTGACAAAATCATTCTCTTAGGCATTTTAACAAATATGTTGAGGGCATAAGATTTTCAAAACCAAAATTAAGTATCAATTGACCATTCCCATTCAACCACATATTTCAAACCACCATTATATCATGAAAACTATTAAAAATATGGAAAAACATTATCCAACCAAGAACAACCAAAATCCCCAATATATATTTCAAAACCCATACATTATCATAATAGTACCATGAAAAACATCCATTAAAATATGCTTTTAGTTGGACTAACCATAAGGGAGGAGTAACATGTCTTAGAAAACAAGGAAGATGGAGAGAAACCACCTTTTAGAGCCTTAATTGGTTGACTTGAAGAAAAACCTTAGCTTTTCTTAAATGAAGAGCTTGGGAGAGATTTGAGCATTTAGAGGGTGTTTGGGTGATGATAATAGGTTAAAGATACCTCTAAAGATATTTTATATTTTGGGGTCCAAAGGAGTTATTAGGGGGAATTATATACCCCAACTTCAACTGTAAAAATTTCTGTAGGTAGGTAAGGTTTGAAACCCTCACTTATACCCATATCATACGAGTGGTAGCTTCCACTCGTACCTCGATCAGAAATTTAGACATCACATTCTATCCATCATATGTCTCCTTATCCAAACACATACCTTGACCAAATGACTAGTACCCTTTAAGTTATAGCCTAACCCAAATCATCTAGGATAGATACTGGACAACATACGATTTGGACTCTACCTCTCATATCATATACATATGACTCGTATAGAATCTCCTCATACAAAGACTAGAACTTAACCAATATCACACTGAACAACATGCGTCTAGGGTCCATATACCTGTACCCACACTATACAACTAGTATAGTGAGTCATACGATCAATAGAAAAACTCATAAAATTTTGCAAGGTCTAGAACCCAGGGTATGTCGCTAGGTTAATAGTTCCTTTAAGATATCTCAATATCTTCTTGGAAGACTTAAGATGGGACTCCTTCAAATTTACTTGAAACTTTGCACATAAGCAAACACTAAAGACAATGTCTAGTCTACCTGAAGTGAGATACAAAAGAGACCCAATCATTCCCCTATACAGCTTTTAGTCCACAAATGGACCTATTTCATCCATATCTAGTTTTGTGGCAGTGGCAATGTGAGTGCTTATCTCCTTGGTTTTCTCCATAAGGAATCTCTTGAGTAGTTGTTTCACATATTTTTGCTGATAAATTAGTCTTCCAGAGGGAGTTTATTTTATTTGCAATCCTATAAAAAAGTTGTGTTCTCCTATCATGCTCATCTCAAATTCATTACTTATGTGATTTGCGAAATCAAAAGTCATGTTGACATCAGTAGAGCCAAAGATTATATCATCTACATAAACCTATAAAATCAACAAATCCTTGCCATTAGTTTTCAAAAAGAGAGTGTTGTCAATTTTACCTCTTGTGTGCCCATGCTTTCGAAGAAATTTTTACAATATTTCATACGAGCCCTGGGAGCTTGTTTTAACCCATTTAAGTCTTTGACAAGCTTATAAACATGATCAGGAAACTCAACACTTTCAGACTCGGGTGGTTTCTTCACATATACTTCCTCCTTTAGATATCCTTTTAGAAATGTACTCTTTACATCTATTTCGTAAAGAGTAAACTTCTTGAAGGAAGCAAAGACTACAAGACACCTAATTACTTCAAGTCTTGCCAAAGGAGAAAATGTCTCATCATCATCTATACCTTCCTCTTGATTATATCCTTGGACCAAAAACCTTGTCGTATTTCCTTATAACTATTCCATTTTTATCATCTTTATTTTTATACACCTATTTGGTACCAATCATAGTTCTATCATGGGGTAGTGAAACTAAGTGCCATACCTTATGTCTTTCAAAATGGTGGAATTCTTCTTGCATAGAAACTATTTAATCTATATCAATAAGTGCTTCATTCATCTTTTTGGGTTCAATTAGTGATAGAAAGTCCTTAAAGGCACACAAGTTCTTTAATCCTGATCTAGTGGTGATTCCTGAAGCACGATCAGTGAGTACATTCTCAATTGGATGAGATCCTTGATATTGGTAACTTTTAGGAACCACCTCTTATAAGCTTCTAGAAGCATTGACAGTAGATTGAACTCAATTTGTTGATGGTTCAGTTTCCCCTATCAATATGCCCCAGTCTGGTCTTCAGTTGGATCAGGTGGTAAAACCTATTCCTATGACTGCTTATCAGTCTTACTTTCATCATGCATGTTAGTCTCAGCACAAGATTTATCAAAAACCATATGCATGCTTTCTTTTAGAAAAAATTTCTTTTATTTAAAACTCTATAAGCTTTACTGTGGTGAGAATATCCCAGGAAGATTCCCTCACCACTCCTTGCATAAAATTTTCCCAGATTATTTTTCCATTAATATGAATAAAATATTTGCATCCAAAAGTTCCAAAATGGTAAATATTAGGTTTTCTACCTTTGAGTAATTCATAGGGTATCTTCTTAAGTATGAGCCTAATTATTCATCTATTCACAACATAATAAGTAGTGCTTATGGTCTCAGCCCAAAGATTCTTTGCAAGATTTCTTTCATGTATTATTATTCTAGTCATATCTTCCAAGGTCCTATTTTTTCTTTCTACTACCCCATTTTAATGTGGAGTTCTAAGAGAAGAGAAATTATGATCTATTCTATTTGTTGAACAAAATTTCAAAAATTTTGCATTTTCAAATTCAGTTCTATGGTCAAATCTTATGGAAATTAGTGAGGTCCCTAGATTTTTTCTATTTCTTTTAATGAAAACAGAAAAGAGATCAAAGGCATCCTTCTTGGAAGATAAAAATAGTGTCCAGGTGAATCTGGAGTAATCATCAACAATTACATAAGCATACCTTTTTGTCTCATCTGCGTTGTATCCTCATAGTCTACAAAGGTCTGTGTGGATCAGGTCAAAGCACTTAGTTTGTGCTGACATGGTTCTTAGTTTTGAAATATAATCTTACCTGTTTCCCTTTTACACATGCCTTACAAACCTTTTCTTCTTTGAACTTAGAAGTTTGTTTGTCTAGTTGTTTCAGATTTGGATCCAAGTCTTTTGTGCCATAGGAGGAATTCATTTTCAATTGTAATTTGACATTTCAAAATTGTTCTAGGTATTCCCATGATGTCAGCCTTGTACATATTTTTGTGTCTCCTACCTGTCTGAACAATCTCCTTTGTATCTAGATTCTTAAACTTCCAGCCTACAGAAGTAAAAGTTACCTTGTTTCCTTTGTCACAGAGTTGTGAAATATTGAGCAAATTGTGATTTAGTCCTTCCATGTGATAGACTTATTCCAATCTCTTGATTCAGATCTTCCAATCTTCCTAACTCCAATAATGGTGCCCTTGTTACCATCTCCAAATTACACATTCCCTTATTCAGATGTAGTGAGTGAAAGGAATATTTATTTATATCTAATCATATGCAATGAGTATGCACTATATGTACCAGTTTTGCTTGTCTTCTTTCAATTTTTCTTGCAAAATAGTTTAGAGGGTTAGTTTTAGGAACCCAAGCAAGATTGGGTCCTTTCTTATGATCAAAGGGATGAATCAAGTTTTTCTAGCCCATCGAGACAACAAGTTTTAGGACCTATTTCTCTGACCATTTTTGACTCATTTTTTATTAGGATGAGCTAACTTAATGTGAATTATTTTTGCTAGATTTGTGCTTCTATCCCTACTCTTTATAGAAATTGGACATTCAGTAGTAGGATGTCTATGGCTTTCGTATGTGTAACACGGATCTTTTGTTTTATTTGTGTTCTTATACAATCCTAATCCATCCATTTCATTGTGAGTTCTTTCACTTATTGACAATTCTAAAAGAATTAGTCCATTATTTTCTCTCTCTAGATCTATTTTAGTTTAGACACTTCTTGAGTTAATTTTCTCACCTTTTCTTTTTCATAAGAATAATCATGATTACACTTGTTAAGCTTTAAATCATTTCCTTCTTGTTCCTTACTCATAATATTTTTACCTTTTTCAGAAAGAGAATTTTAAAACTTTAGGCTTAAGACTCAAGTTTGATGAATCAAGTTTGCTAACCTGTTCATTTAGGGTAAAGTTTTCCTTTTTAGTAGTGATCTTACATGTTTCCACATCAGTATAATCAAACTTTAATCTTGGAAAACTACTTAACATTTCATCCCGATTAGAGGTTTGTTCTTGAAAATCATCAATTAAGGCACTCATTAATTAAATAAGCTTTCTTTTTGAAAACAGATGCAACTTTTCTTTTAGTTCAAGAATGCTTACCTCACAGGTTGCTTCTTCTTCTTCCATGTTTGAGTCATCAATGGCCACGAGAGAAGTTTCATCAACATCTTCATTATCTAATTCTTTTGAATCTGAACTCTTAGCAACCACTAGGGCATAGCCCTCTTTTTTCTTTTTTCTTAGCCTTTTCCTTTAGTCCCTTTTTAGCTCTCTTTTTTCCACTCAATTTCCCAAAGAGGACAATCCTTAATTTAACGATTAGTTTTGTCATATTTGTATGATCCTACCTGATTTTTCTCATTGGACCACTTCATGCTACCTGTTTATTTCTTGTCAGACCCTCTTTTCTTAAAAAACTTTTTGAAGTTCTTAATGATGAATGATAATTGTTCTTCATCCAATTCGAATTCATCACTATCATATGCCCTTAACGCCAGTGATTTTTCTTAGCTACTTCATTTCTTTTTAGGTCATCCATGTTCATTTCATATGCCTTTAAGTTGCTAACTAGATCATCCGATACATTCTAGTGAGATCCTTTGCTTTTTATATTGTGACCTTAACATCCTATTTGGACTTAGGCAAGACTCTCAAAACCTTCTCTACCTGTTCCCTAATAATTAGAACCTTCCATAGAGATGACAACTCATTAACCAAGGAGGTTAATCTAGTTATCATTTCTTATAGTGACTCATTTTCCTTCATTTTGAAAGCCTCATATTCATATTTAGTTAAAAGTAAGACAATTCTGAATTTCCTTACTTGGCTAGTACCATCTTATGCATTCACCAAGGCATCTATGATTTGTTTAATAGTTGTACAATTTGACAACCTATTGTACTCAGCAGGGCCAATATCATACACACGAATCTTTTTGGCCTATGTGTTCTTCTTTAAGGCAACAAGATCCTAAAGAGGAATTCACTTCTAACCTTCTTCACTTGTTCTCCATCAATTATCTTCATAGGAGTTTTTGGTCCATTAGTAATCTTGTCCCATAATTCATAGTCTTCACCTTGAAGATATATTTCCATCCCGACCTTCCACTAAATGAAATGATAACTATCAAAGAGTAGTGGTCGTGTTGCTGACTAATGTTTACTGTGTCTAATAGGTGGTATGGAGTTCATTATGATCCTATCTTAGATGTTAACCTTTTAAAGATAACCCGACTTTGATACCAATTGATAGAGTAGACAACCTATTGATTTTACCTATAGTTTCTTAAGAGTAACCTAAGAGTGAAACAAGTATTTCATCTATGCAGTGAACTATATGAGTAAATAAGATAATATTTTCACATAAAAAACACCCTACTCAAAAAGGTGTGAAAAAACTTGACCTATACCTCTATAGGATTTCATCCCAACTTCACTAAACAACTTTGAGTCTCAACAATAACAAATTCCAAGACTTCTATAATCTAGAAATTATAAACTCCAACTCCTACTCAAACAAAACTCACAAACCTCCTAAGGTATGTGATCCCAAGTCTTTGAGTTTCCTAACTTGAAGACAATAATACTTATTTTGTTCATAACTCATTGAGACTAGAATTTCATCAAAATTTAAAACTCAAGAACTAATCGTACTACATAAATATTAAGACTCCTTATCTGTCTAAATATCAGGACCCGGTTCAACAATGTGTTCCTTCAGTCTTCGAGCTGAACACTACTAAGTCAATTTTCCAATTGCCTTTTTTCTTTATATGTTTATAAGTGACTATGAAGTCACTTAATCTATTTAAAGACAACTCTCCAAAGAGTTCTTCCTTAAGCCGAACTCCTTCTTTCATCAGAACATTTATTTGGGGAGTTCTATTTTGAGTATGACTCCTTCTTTAATTTGAACTCTCTTTTCTTCAAGTGTTGTAGTCAAACTCCAACTCTTCAATTTCATATGTGGTAGTTTTTTGAGTCTATAATGGCACGAACTCATCTACTCCCTCTATTTATCAACTTATATTCATTTTTTCTTGTTACACCAATAATATTTTTATGAGCCCATCAGTTTTTCACTTGTGTAACTATGAACCAGCTTGATCAACATGTTTCATTCATTTTTAGTTATCAAAACTTCATAAACCCAACAACGACCTTCAAATATATTTCTTAAAAGATCTATAGTGGTGTAAACTATCAAAATTCTAACAAGTTCAAGCTCCAGTCCCTTCGTTGCAATTGTAATCGAATGCTTGTAATAATCATCTCCAAGATATTTTGGAGCCTTCATTGTCTGATCAATTATCTCCATGACTTTCAAGCATTGAAACAAATTAGTAGGTAAGTTTCCCAAGAAGGCATTGTAATATAGATCGATTGTTCGAAGCTCAAGCAATATGTTTTCATTTCTTAAAGTTCCAATAGGTCCATGCAATTTATTCGATCTCAAGACTAAAACTTACAGCTTTGGAAGAGTTCCCAACCACCCCGAGAATATATCAATGAGATAATTTTCTCCTAAATTAATAACTTGTCACTTTTTGTAATTGGACAAATATGAAGGAATTTTCCTCGTTAGTTTATTGGTATGCAAGCTGAGGCTTCTAAGTGAATTTCCATTGCTGAAAGTTTTTGAAAGAGTCCCAGTAAGTTTGTTTTTATGCATATAAAAAACCTGGAGGTTGTTGTTATTGTCCAAACATTGAGGAATTTCTCTCTTCAAGTTATTTTCCCTGAATTTAGTATCCCTAGTGATGTCAAACTGCAAACAGATAAAGGAATTTCCTTAGTGAGATGGTTGTCATTTAGAGACAAGTATTGAAAATTCCTCAAAAAAACTAAGAAAGAGAGAATTGAGCCAGTGATTTGATTATTGGATAATCCTAAACTAATGATCTTCTATTAGATTCCTTACTTCACTAGGAATAGGACTATAAAGTTGGTTAGTAGAAAGGTCAAACCTTTGAGCTTAGTTAAGTCACCTATAGTGTTTTGATTTGGAACATAAAGATTGTTTATGGATAAGCTTAAATTCTAAAGTGACTTCATCTTGCCTATTTCAATAGGAATAGGACTAAATAATTCATTGAAGAAAGCATAGAACTCTATTACATTGGTCAAGTAACCTATTTTTTGAGGGTTATGACCTTTTAACTGGTATATGTCAAGATAAGCTCTCATAAGATTGACAAGTTTCCCTATTTCTGTAGGAACTGGGCTAGCAAGGTGTCATGACCTGAGCTGGGACCCTAGCCGTAACGAGTATCCCAAACCATGAAGGCTTGGACGCTCTTCTAAATCTGGTAGTAATGCACAATATTCATATAGTATAAGAAAATTTGCAGAAAATAATACAAGGCGGAACTATGGTCAAACTCATAAACTTGAATAGTTTGAAAAAAAGTTCTGAATATTTTAGACGTATGACACCCGTCTGCGAAATGTCTAACATCACAAGACCCATCATAAGTCTGAAACAAAACTGGAAAAAGGCCCCCAATCGGACCCAAAACAAAATAAATAATAGTTCTTAAAACAAACAGGTCTTCCGAAAGAAATAAGGCTCACCAACTTTACCCTGTTGTCTGACACTTCTACGGTTTAGCGAGACCCCTGGACTGAGTTTCAGACCTTGAAATATTGGGGTTCAATACAAAAGTACTGGTACACAGAGTAATCCAAAATAATGAATTTGTATATATAACATAGGTGAGATCAAGTCATAAAACGTTATGCATGAAATAATTTAAAATACATAGGCCATCTCAAATGATCTCAAAACATTCTTGTCAATGAGAGACTCTATGCTTTGTTTTACTTCTGAGCTAGGTAGTTCACCCTATATATCTGAAAGTATCCCACGGGCTAGATGGGATCCTCCCTTAACTCAGCGGCCAAGCCCCCAACCCAAGTTTGCCACAAGGGTTGGAGTATCTAGTTATCTGGTACGCCATAGGGTCATTGCTAACATACAATAATAATATACCTGTATCGGCAAAACATGATTTCGGACAATCAATTTTATGACTCATGCCTTCTTCGAGTAGCCACCTAACATCTCTTAAGCCCATTTTAGTTTGTTCTAAACATGCATCTTTCTGAAATCAGATTCTGAAAATCTAAGTAAAATCTGTATTTTTAATCTGTTCTAAATCTGCTATGACATTATCTGAATTGGTATCATCATACCAATACTTGCAAGTCGTATAACTGAGCCATAAAAATATCATGCATTATTCTTTTATTTAAACCAATAATTAGACCACCAAAGCATTCAAATAGTATAAGAGAATTTATGTTCAAAACATAAGTCAAAACCATACAAAGATTCTCATCTTTTCAACAATTCTAACAAGTGGTGGTCAATTTCTCAAAACATTCCTAGAATTTCTTCAATTATCACATTTATCATTTAAATCATGATTATATCCCCTTCTCTAATTCTCAATTATCATAAAATTCACATAAAATAATAAGACTCTTGATTCATTCTTTAAATCATGCAATTAAGGAATCCATAACTTACAAATCAAGTAGTAACACAATGGGAGGGGGAAAAGATTCAATAATTCATGCTCTCAATTCATATTTCAAAACTTCAACACATACATACATATATACTAGTCAAATCAATTTCAAGGGAAGGCCTAAAGACCATAATAATATTATCAAGGGCTTCAAAACATAATTCTAGTTGTAAATCCAAAACCCTTTTGTAAGTTCATGATTTATAAACCTTTAACAAGATTAAGAAGAGTTTAATATTCCTATGTAGTTTTAGGAAAACCCCACGTACCTTATATTTTGTAGTTAGAAGAATGGAAATCCGAATCTTAATAAGTCTTCTTGGAATTCTTGATCCTAGAGATGAGTTCTTAATCTTTGGGGAAGGAGTTAGGGTTTTGATTTTGAGAGGAAGGGTGAATAATAGGGGGAGTGACTAAAATACCCCTACAGACATTAGGAACTTAAATAATGCGTAAAACAGCTTTAAATTCACATCAGGTTTCGTGTCGGGGTGCGGTCGATGCGATGCGTCAAGATTGCGTCGGCTTAATGCCTTACTGCCTTACTGAAAAGTGCCATAACTTTTTTCTCAGTTATCAATTTTAGGCTAAATTGATATCGTTGGAAAGCTAATTCAATTATCTAAAATTTGGTGGATCTTGAGGTGAAAAATTTTATGTGTATCAAAAGTTATACATATTTAAAGTAGGCCCTTGTAAAATCAAATATCAAACTTTGGATGAATGAATGACTCTTAGCTTAACTTTGCTCTAAGTGATTTTTATGAACACTTTTCACCTCATAATCACCTCATACACTAGGATAAGGATCATGACACATGAATTTAAATATAAACCATGGAATTAGAGCTTACACACATAAAAATAACGGTTCGCTTTCTAGCTCGAAAATGTGGGGTGTTACACAAGGTGATTCTGGTAAAGAGACAATAAGGTCAAGCTGTTCAAATTCCACAATGAAGTAGGAATAGAACTATTAAGAGAATTACAACTCAAATCTAGCTTAGTAAGAGACCTTAGGTAGCCTGTTTATATAGGAATGGATCCATAAAGTTGATTCTGAAAAAGATACAACAAAAACAAGCTAGTCAAGTTCCCCAATGATAAGGAATAGAACCATTTAGAGAGTTACTACTCAAATCTAGAGCAGTAAGAGAGCTTTAGGTGGTCTATTTCTTCAGGAATAGATCCATAAAGTTGGTTCCTATACAGACACAACAAAGATAAGCTAGTCATGTTCCCTAATGATGAAGGAATAGAACCATAAAGGGAGTTAGTACACAAATTTAGCTTAGTAAAAGACTTTAGATAATTTATTTCTTAAAGAATGGAGCCATAAAGTTGATTTTCATGAATATACAACACATACAAGTTGGTCAAATTACCCAATGATGAAGGAATCAAACCATTAAGATAGTTACTACCCAAAAATAGCTCGCTAAGTGACCTTACGTAACCTATTTCTTTAGGGTAACCTATTTCTTTTGGGATAGATCCAGAAAGTTGATTTGCAAAAAGTTCTAAAGTAGACAACCAATTCAAATTGCTAAAGGTAGTAGGAACAAAACATTAAGATAGTTACTACTCAAAGATAACTCTGTAAGCGACCTCAGGTAATCTATTTCCTTAGGAACGAAGACAGGAAACTGATTGTCAAAAAGATGTAGAAAAGATAAGTTAATCAAGTTCCCTAAGGAAATAGGAATAATACCATTAATAAAGTTAAGTGTTCAAATATAGCTTAGTAAGAGACATTAGGTAACCTATTTCTCTTAGAATGGAGCCATTTAAATGGTTTTCAAATATGAGGAGGATTTAAAGCTTGGTTAGTGAGCAAATTTGTGGCAGGATTATGCCAGAAATATAATTTACGCAAAAGCCAAGATAAACAAGATTTGTGAGATTACCAATTTCAGGTGGGATAGTGCTAGAGAAATTGTTCTTTCTCAGATCAAGATACTCAAGAAAAGGGAGAGATGAACATAAATAGTAATAGAATGTACCCATAATACTAGCATTTGTAATGTTCAACTTGTTTACCATACCATTAAAGCATATAAATCTATTTCAATGTGAGCATGTGTTAGAACTTAGTTTCCATGAAGCCAATAAGGAATTGTTTAGGCTTTGGAAAGTTGCTTTCGGTTTTAGGAGGGCAGTTGCTTCCTCAGTGGAAGCCACAGTAACTGTAAAGAGGTACAAGAGAGTGAAAAACTGAAGTAAAGAGAATATTTTACAAGCCATCATCATATATTGCAAAACAATTTTGAGTTGATTATTTTAATTTTTGATGGATGAACTTGGTAGAGGACACTCTTTATATTGTGGTAAATAATTACAAGTCTTACATGTAAATGGGGCAAATTTAATTTTAATTAATGAATTGGTGAAGTGGACCCTTAAAAAATTGGATAACAGTAGTTGCGATAAACTTAAAGTGAGGATACATATCAATTAATCATGATTAAGTAATAAATATAAGTATACAAAAAACTTATATTTTATATATTGATTTATTACAAATCTTGATAATATAATTAAATATTAAAATTGTGCTCTCTCTAATAGCTTAAGCTTTTAGATGAGATGGTCATACACTTCAACGTGGTATCAGAGTAGGTAGAAGTCTTGGGATCGAATCTCATTACCACCCATTATTATAAAGAATTTCCACATGCTTGCCCCATAAAATAACAGACCCCCACGCGAGGGGGAATGTTGAGAATATAATTAAATAATAAAAGTGTAATCTCTCTAATAGCTTAAGCTTTTAGATGAGATTGTCACACACTTCAACAAGAACCAATCAACTATTGTGCCTTCAGTATCTCCCCCATTTATGTCATCAAGACCCTTAATTGATCAAGTTTACTCCAGGAAGAAAGAGGTAAACACTATGTGACCAACAACAGTTTCATCAGATCATCTTCTAGATAATTCTCTAGAAAATCTTGACCTTCCTATTTTTCCTCATAAAGGTACACGTAATTATACGTCCACATATTTCATCATGAATTTGGTTTCCTATGACTATTTATCCTTTACGTCTAGATCTTTGATTGTTTCTCTAGACTCTATCCCTATAGCTAAAATAGTGAAAAAGACTTTGAAACATCTAGAATGGTCTGATGTAATACTTGATGAAATACATGCCTTAGAGGAAAAACACATGTGAAGTTTGGTATATTTACCCACAGAAAAGAAAGCAGTTGGATGTAAATAGGTCTTCACAGTCAATGTTAATCCGGATGGTTTTATAGAAAGACTTAATGCCAGACTTATGAATAAAGGATTTGCTCAAACTTATGGGGTAAATTATTCAAACACTTTTACCCTATTGCCAAACTCACTTCTACACGCTTGTTTATTTCTCTAGTTGCTTCTAAAAATTTGCCTTTAGAACAGTTAGATATCAAGTATGTGTTTCTTCATGGTGATCTTCAGGAGGACATATATATGGATCAATCACCTAGTTTTATTGCTCATAGGGAGTATGGGGGAAGTATGTCTTTTGAAGAAGTCTTTGTAGAGCTTGAAGTAGAGTCCATGGGCTTTATTTGGAAAGTTCAGTGAGGTACTTTTAAATTTTGGGATGAAAATGAGTAAATGTGATCACTTAGTCTTTTTCAGGAATCAATAGCTGGTACCATGCTCCTTATTGTATATGTTGATGATATTTTCATCACTGGAAGTGACTAAGCGTGGATCTCTTCCTTCAAGTCTTTCCTACAAACTAGGTTTCATAAAAAGGACTTGGGTAAGTTGAAATACTTTTTAGGATTTGAAGTTAATAGAAGAAAGAAGAGGATTTCTTTTATCCCAAAGAAAGTATATTCCTGACCTACTTGCAGATACTGGAAAATTAGCAACCAAACTTTGTAGTACTCAAATGATTCCCAATGTGCATCTTGTGATGATGCCGATCTTTTTATGATCCTGAGGAATAAAGAAGGTTAGTTTGGAAGCTAAACTACCTTACTATGACTCATTCAGATATTACTTTTGCGGTAAGTGTTGTTAGCCAATTCATGTTCGCACCTACTATTAGGATTTGGATAGAATAAGCAAACCACAAGTAAAAGAAATCAAGAACAACACACAGATTTATGTGGAAACCCTTGCAGAAAAAATTATGGGCAGAGGCAAAGGAGGTTTCACTATAATGGAGAGAGAGTACAATGTGGAGAAGGCTGAATTTTCTAAATCCTCAAAACAACCCACTAAATGTACTTATATAATATGTGCATACAAATAAGTCCTAGGCCCAAAAACATAAAGGTCCATATTGGGCTTGTCAACCCGATATCTATGCTACCACCACATACCCCATTTAAAATCACAACCATGGGTCGCACCGCGAAACTTTCTAGGCTGGATCAAAAAAATTTGGGTCACAATTCTAACAATCTCTACCTTGACATAAATTCTAATTCAGAACTCAAATCCATTTTAAGACAAATTCCCCATCTTTTCCACAAAAGTCCCTAAGGGCACATCTTAACAGCTAACACTAACCAAGTCAAAGTAATGCTCAAACTTGGAACTTGGTAGTATCTTGGTCATCATATCAGCAAGATTATCATGGGTACTAGTCTTTCTTACCACAATATCACCACGAGCAATAATTTCACATACAAAATGATACCGAACATAGATGTGTTTTGTCCTCTCGAGAAACATATGATATTTCATAAGGAAGATAGCAATTTGACTGTCGTAAAAGACCATAGTAATCTATAAGTATTTGCTAAGTTCACCAAATAGACCCTTCAACAAAATAGATTCCTTAAAAGCCTCTGTAATAGCCATATACTCTGCCTCAGTAGTTGATAAAGCATCCGTAGTCTGTAAGGTAGCTTTCCATCTAATAGCACAACAACCAATAGTAAAAATATAGCTTGTAAGGGATCTTTTTTTATTATGATCTCCTGCAAAATCAGAATCAACATACCCGATTACTCCATATCTATTTTGCCCAAACTACAAACAAACATCAACAAATCCATGCAAGTATCTGAAAATCCACTGAACTGCTTTCCAATGTTCTTTTCCAGGATTTTTCATGTATCTGTTAACTGCACTAATAGCATAAGATAAATTTGGTTAGGAATGGACCATCACATACATAAGAGACCCGACAACACTAGAGTATGGAACTCGAGACATATAGTCACGCTCAACATTTGCCTATGGAGATAAAATGGTCGAAAGTTTTAAGTAAACTTTCTATAGAGTACTAATAGGCTTGGAATTTTGCATATTGAACCTGTGAAGCACTTTACCAATATATCTTTTTAACTTAAGTATAACTACAATTCTTTCTATCCCTCAGAATCTTTATGCCAAGAATCTGCTTTGCTACTCTTAGAACCTTCATATTAAACTCCTTACTGAGCTGGGCTTTGAATTTTATTATCTCTCTCATATCCTTTGCTACAATCAACATATCATCAATGTACAAGAGAAGATACACAGATAAACCATCACTTACCTCCTTGAAGTAGACACAACTATCATAGTTGCACCTCTAAAACATATAGGAGGTTATAAAAGAGTCAAACCTCTTATACCACTGCTTGGACAACTGCTTTAAGCCATAAAGAGACTTTCAGCAAGCATACATAGTCCTCATTTCCTGAGACTACAAAGCCCTCTAGTTGTTGTATATAGATGTACTCCTCAAGTTATCCATGTAAGAATTGCAGTTTTGACATCCAACTACTCAAGCTCAATATTATGCATGGCCACAATACCAAGCAGTGCTCGAATCGAACTATGCTTTACAATTGGAGAAAACACCCCTATGAAGTCGAAACTTAGAACCTGACTATAACCTTTAGAAACTAGTCTTGATTTGTACCTAGCATCTTCAACTCCTGATGTTCCTTATTTATTTTTGAATACCTACTTGCCACGGACAACTTTCTTAGCTTTAGGCAATCTCACTAAATCCTATGTTCCATTCTTATGAAGTGATTCCATCTCCTCCTATATAGAAATCATCCATCAGCCGAAATCATCACAACTAACTTCTTCTCTGAGTAAGAAGAAGGATCTTCACCGGAATTAATAACTTCTGCTACACTCAATGCATAAGCAACTAAAATAGCTTTAGTATACTTCTGAGGAGGTCTAATATCTCTTCTAGGCCTGCCTTTAGCAATAGAATATTATGGAGCCACTGGTGGTAAAGAAGAAATAGTATCGCTATGTATCTCCGAGCTAGAATAAGAAGTAGGCACTGGTGTAGACTTTACTCCAATCTGCAATTCAACGTGGGTTCTTGACTTTTGCTGATTCATGTCACTAAGCTCATCTGGGGGAGAAGCAATAGATTCGGAGAGAGCCCGAAGTAAAGCAGTTTCATCAAACACAACATCCTTTCTAATTATAACGTTTCTGCTTTTTGGACACCAAAGCTTATAACCTTTAACACTAGGCTTATAACTCATAAATAAGCACTTAACAGATCTAGGTTCCAACTTTCCATTATCAACATAAGCATACACAGGACATCCAAATATCCTCAAATCAAAATAACTAGCAGGAGTACCAGACCATACCTTTTGTAGAGTCTTTTTATCAATCACGACTAAGGGAGAACGGTTAATAAGAAGGCAAACTGTGGAAGTGGCTTCATCCCCAAAAGACTTGGGTAAACCAGCATTAGAGAGCATATAATGCACCTTCTCTATTATAGTCCTATTCGTTCGGCCACACCATTCTACTGTGGATTATGATGAACTATCAAGTGCCTCACAATTCCTTCTGACTTGCACCAAGCATTAAATTCATTAGAAGAAAATTCTAAACCATTATCGGTTCAAAGGCATTTTACCTATTTCCTTGTCTACTTTTCAATCATCGTCTTCCACTCCTTGAAAGTAGGCAACACATAATTATTTTGCTTCAGAAAGAACACCCAAACTTTTCTAGAATAGTCATAAATAATAGTCAATAAGTAATTATCTCCTCCTCCAGAAGGTACTTTAGCAGGACCCAGAGATCAGAATAAATGTAATCAAGTGTGCCCTTAGTTAAGTGGATGCCTTTAGTGAATCTGACTTTCTTCTGCTTCCCAAAAATGCAGTGCTTACAGAACTTTAATTCAGTAATACTCTACCCATCAAAAAGTCCTCTCATTCTTAGTTTAGCATCCCATTTTCACTTATATGCCCAAGTGCATATGCCAAAGTTTAGCAATGTCACTTTCTAATAGAGAGGAGGTAGAAATTCCTGCATCACCTATAACACTAGAGCCTTGCAGGACATACAAATTAACAGACTTTCTCAGTCCCTTCATCACAATAAGATCACCTTTAGTAACCTTCAGGACTCCACCTTATCCAGTGTACCTATAAACGTTTGAATCAAAGGTACTCAAGGAAATAAGATTTCTCTTTAGGTCTGGGATATACCGTACATCACCAAGTGTTCTCATAACCCTATCAAACATCACCAAGTATACCCCCTTACAAGTATACCGTGGCAACACTCTTACATGTTGTCCACATTATCCCCCTTACAGGATAATACCCGTATCGACAACTACGGTTTTCAACGACGAGCTCTTACAATCAAACGCCTTCTTTGGGTAACTAATTATCTCTCTAAAGCCCAAATTTTAATTATTCAAAATCATACTTCATTCTTTCAAAATGATCTATAATTTTTTATAGTAAGGGCATATCATCACCGGGTATCGTCATACCCTAACTTGCAAGTCAATATTATATCAAATTCACAACTCATCATATTTAAAACATGCACATGACCACCCAAGATTCAAATATCATAATAAAGTCATCATTTTGAAATCTCAAGGAAACTTAGACATTTATCATCTCTTTGCAAGATTCAAAAACATGTGGTGGTCATGTTAATTTAAATCAATCACATGCAATTCTTTCCCTTTTAAAGCAAGAATGTAGTTATAGCAAGAAACTTCCTCTCATCAAATATAAACCATGTCAAACACCATGATATTGAGAAGATCATCTTTAAATCTTAAAACATACATTTCAAATCATTCATAATAAGTATATAAAATTTAGTTAGAAACAAGAGAGGGGATTCATACTCATGCTCTCAATCAATCTTACAAAATACACCAAACCATATACATATATATAGTTAGAATTCAATTTCCATGTAAAGTGATCCAAGATAATATATAATCTCATCAAAATAACCCCATGATGCATACTTTCCTAAAATCATGTAGAATACTTGATTATAAAAGATAATTCAGGATATTTAATCTTGATAAAAAAATGTTTAAACTTATGCCCAAGTTTTTTAGAGTAGTCCCACATAACTTAGGTTGTTTAATTTGAAAAATGGAACCCATATCTTGAGAGATGGAACCCGGATCTTGATTCGTTTCTTAGAATTCTTGATCTTGGGGATAAGTTCTTGATCTTTAAGGAAAAAGAATTTTGGATCTCGTTCTTGGGAAAAGGGAGTATTTTTGGTGAGTTGATATTGAAGAAGAGGGGCAAATATTGCCCTTTTGAGTGATATAAATTGTCCTTTGGGGTTGAGGGGAAAGGACTAAAGTGACCATTAACCCTTAAGAAGCTAAAACTATAGGGGGAATATCCCCCACATCGCGATCCCTAGTTGGGTCAAGTATCCCTCGCGTCGTGGTGCTATCGCGACCCCTTACTGCCTCACACAAAAATGGCATAACTTTTCACTCGATTATCAAATTTAGGTGAAATTGGTGTCA
Source organism: Capsicum annuum (assembly GCF_002878395.1). Classification (NCBI taxonomy): domain Eukaryota; kingdom Viridiplantae; phylum Streptophyta; class Magnoliopsida; order Solanales; family Solanaceae; genus Capsicum; species Capsicum annuum. Next base: position 31,493,149 of record NC_061116.1, read on the forward strand.
TTTGAAAGCTAATTCAATTATCTACAATTTGGTGGATCTTGAGATACAAAAATTTCACATATATAAAAAGTTATACAAGTTCAAAGTAGACCCTTGTAGAATCGAATATCCAATTTTTGATGAATAAATGGTTCTTAGCTCAACTTTGCTTTAGGCTATTTATATGAATAATTTTCACCTCATAATCACTACATATACTAGGATAAAGATCATGACACATGAATTTAAATAAAAAAACATAGAATTATAGCTTACACACGTAGGAACGATGGTTTGGTTTCTAGCTAAAAAATGTGAGGTGTTACAATGGCATCTTAAAGTATCAAGGGAAGTTGTGTCTTCTACATGTTTATGGACTACGTGAAAGAATTTTGACTAAGGCTCATGAGTCTAGGTGCACAGTGCATTCGGTTTTAACTAAGACATATCATGACTTGAAGGAAATCTATTGGTGGAATAATATGAAGAGGGGTGTGGCAAACTTTGTGACTAAGTGTATGGTTTTTTAGCAAGTCAAGGTTGAATATTTGAGTCCTGGTGGCATGTATAGAGATATAGGATATAATAAAGTTGCATTGTGCACCCGTGTCCATTATTTTAAACCAACATACACATTGTTCTTCTTATTTATGGCATCTATTTCAGAAAGGTTTAGGTACTAAAGAGAACCTTAGCTCCGCTTTCCATCCTCAAATAGATAGACAAGTGGAATGGACTATTTAGACTTTGGCGGATATGCTAAGTGCCTGTGTGATTGATTTTAAAGAAATTTGTGTTAATCATTTTCCTCTCATTGAGTTTTCTTACAATAATAGTTATTATTCTAGCATTCAAATGGCTCCCTTTGTGGCTCTTTATAGTTAAAGGTATAGGTATCCTATTGGGTGGTTTGAGGTATGTGAGACTAGGCTGTTTGGTCCTCACTTGGTCCAAGTCATAGAAAAGGTGAAAGTGATTAGAGAAATATTAAATACTACTTAAAGTCGCCAAAAGTTTTAAGCAAATTTAAGGCGAAGAGAGTTAGAGTTAGAGGTTAGTGATTTAGTGTTCTTGAAGGTTTCTCCTATGAAGGGAGTAATGAGGTTTGGTAAAAAGGGGAATCTTAGTCTTCATTATGTTAGTCCGTACCAGATTGTAAGAAAAGTTGGTAATGTCTCTTATGAATTAGATTTACTTGCGAGTTTGGCCTCTATTCATCCTGTTTTTCCTGTGTCTATGCTGAAAAAGTGTGTGGGTGATTCTTCTTTGATAGTGCCTATTGAGGATGTTGGTATCACAGATTCATTGTCTTATAAGAAAGTAATAATTGAAATATTGGATAGACAAGTTCGTAGATTAAGGACTAAGGGTGTAGCTTTAGCAAAAGTTCTTTGGAGAAATTAAAAGGTGAAAGAAGCTATATGAGAAACTGAGGAAGATATGAAGTCCAAGTACCCGTTCTTGTTTCCTTGTGTTAGATGAAAGTGCTTGAGGTATGAATTTTGTTCCCTTTCTGAGTTTGTCATTTAACTTTGGTGTATTTTTGCTATTCTTATGCTAAAAATGTCTTAGATGATCATTCAGGGATGAATTATCCTAGGGGTAAATAATGTAAGACCCCGTAAAATTTTGATTATTTTATTTTTGACCCACCTATATTTGTAATGTCAATTTTTTACTTGAATTATGTTTAGAAATGTTAAAAGGTTAATTTGAGAAAGTTTCAAGAATTTTTGAAAGGGGTTCGGGGTCATTTTGGGACCTCGAGGCAGTAAGGGTCAATAATATTATCGTGCCATGGAGGTTAGCCACCGCAATATTGGCATGGCATAGAGGCTACCCTTCGTGGTATTGTCGTGCCACGTTGATGTTTTAATTTTTCCTAGTTTTTGTTTTATACACTTGGGGTGAGGGACTTTTGGTTTTTTTTTAACGCTTATATGACCTTTAAACATAAAATAACCCATTCCCTTCAGTTTTGAAAGATCAAATCATTCTCTTTCTCTCTCAAATGCAAAACCTAAGAACATTCAATGGTTTTATAGTTAATTCATCATCCGAGCTCCAAACTTTAAATTTTCTTCAATTACTTGTGTATTTCAAGTATGTATCTCATTCCCAAACATTAATTTTTCAATATGGCATTTATTTACTCATTATTCATATGGTTTAAATTGATGAATTTGAAATTGGGTTGAGGGGTTTTGGATTACTATCACTTGAATTACTTTTTTCATGTTTTAAATTGATGATTTATGCTATAAATTTATAGTTTTTCATCTGAATGGATGTATTGTCATGGGAATTGGAATGGGGAACATGGGTTTCCCCAAATTGATAACTTTTTAATTTGGTAAAGGAATTAACCTCAACCCACATTGTAAACTTGGTTTTAAATATGTATAATTGCATGGTTAAACCTATTGTTGAACCCATTGCATTGCATAAATGGAAAATTGGTTAAAACGGATTTGAAAGGCCCTTGGTGGCCATTGTTTTGGATTTTAAGTGGAACTTGGGAGTCTAATGGTTACATGGATTGGATTGGCATACTTACATAATCTTGCAAGAATAATGGTTGCTAATACCAAGTGTTAAATGACTTAATATAAAACTCCTCGATTAATGACTAGGATTATGTGTAAACAATTTTAATTTGGGCTTAAAGAAAATTCTTTAGCTCTCTATAAAGATGTAGTCCCGGGGAGACCAATATCGAAAACCACGTTTGACGGCATGAGGGTCCATATAGACATGTGCTTGGTTCACACATTTTATTTTGGAATGGCTAGAGCCTTGGTGTATTTATCCCTTCCTTCAAACTCCTTGGTTTGTGCGTCTAACACACACTGGGCCCTTTTAGCATGGAGAACTGAACCTATGTAGACCATGGGGGCCTTTAGGACAGAGCGAGCGCCAGAGTTCAGGTTAATGGTTTAAACTCTCGTGTTCATGACCCCTGTCCCTATCCCAGCATCCTATATATGTATATAATTCTAATGCATATATTTTTGAATATTTTATGGAATTGGCATTATTTTATCACTTTTCTTGAGTTACATGACAGTGCTTATACCACTGACTGTACCTAGACTCTACATCATTTCATGATGTAGGGTCCATAAGGTGTTCTGTTTCTCCAGTACAGCATTAGGTGATTTAGTAATACTGTGGATCTGCTGTGAAGTGGTAAGACCCTATCTTTCGAAAGGCCCTATCATTTCACTGGTTTTTTTTATTGTTCCAAGTATTGTTTAGCATTACATTTTGGATTCTTTTGGTCATGGTCAGGGGCATGTACCGTCTTAGTTTGATATTCTAGTTTAAAGGCTTTTATGGACAAGTATGGGTTGGATGCCGTTTTGGCTCTTCGTTTTCATATTGTTTATCTATCTATCCTTATAATATATATGTATCTTGGTTGTGTTCCATTGTTCAATATTATTATTGTGCTGTTGAGGTAAGTTTTGAGAAGTATCTCCGTCTCATGGTGGGCTTGAGATACCCATCATGGCCAGGCCAGGGTTCGGATCGTGATAGTAACCTATCAAAATTCGATACACACAACCTACCTTGGTATCTCAAAATATCATATCCTCCAATTTCAAATGCCATAACCTTTTCTGACCAACATCTTCCTTAATCTGCATCAATATGGGATGTATGGCTTGCTTTTCCTTAACTTCGGCACAAAGGGATAATTTGGTTATCTCTTGGAAAATAACCCTCCATCCTCGGAGTCTAGGAGTTGAACTCCCAAATTAGTAGGTTGATGAATTTCCTTAAACAAATTCTATTCCTCTTACTTAACATGAGAAGTCCTACCCATGGATAACCTTCTAAGAGCATCAACAACCACGTTAGCTTTACATGGATGATAGTGTAGGCTCATGTCATAATTTTTCTACAATTCACGCAACTGCCTCTGCCTAAGATTCAACTCCTTCTGGGTGAACACTTACTATAAACTCTTAAGATCAGTAAATATGTATACATGCACCTCATAAAGATAATGACGCTAAATTTTAAGTGCACAAACCAAAGCCGCCAATTCTAGATCATAGGTGGGATAGTTTTTCTCATGGACTTTCAATTACCTTGATGCAAAGGCCACCACCTTACCATGTTTCATAAGTATACACCAATTCCCACTCGGGACACATCACAACAAACAACAAAACCCTCCGTACCCTCTAGAAGGGTCAAAACAAGAGCAGTATTCGGCTTGTCTTTCAATCTCTCAAAACTATTCTCACAAGCGCCAGACCATAAAAATTTTACCTTCTTCTGAGTTAACCTAGTAATCGGGACGGCTATAGATGAAAACTCTCTACAAACCTCCTATAATATACTTCCAAACCCAAGAAGCTCCGAATATTGATTGGAGTCGTGGTTCTGGTCCATTTCCTTACTGCCTCAACCTCTAGGGATTGACCTTAATTCCCCCAGTAGAAATAATATGCCCCAAAAAAGCTATTGTACTGATCCAGAACTCACATTTAGAGAATTTGGCATACAACTCATGGTCCTTAAGGGCCTGAAGGATGATGCGAGGTGATTGACATTATCTTCCTCACTCTTAGAGTAAATAAAAATATCATCAATGAAAACTATGACTAATAGGTCTAAAAACTGCCGGAACACCGTATTCATGAGGTCTAAAAGTGTTGCAGGAGCATTTTTCACTCCAAAGGACAGGACCAAGAATTCATAATAACTATATCGGGTTTGAAAAATGGTTTTAGGAATGTCCGCCTCCCAAACCTTCAACCGATGGTAACTTGAATGAAGGTCAATCTTAGAGAAACATCTAGCACCCTGAAGTTGGTCAAAAAGATTATCAATTTTGGGAAGAGGGTACTTATTCTTAACTATGACTTTATTCGACTGATGGTAATTTATACACATACAGAGGAAGCCATCTTTCTTACATACTAAGAGTATAGGAGCACCCTAGGGAGAGACACTCGGATGAATGAGACCTTTATCGAGAATATCTTTCAACTGCTCTTTCAATTCTTTCAATTATACAAGAGCCATCCTATACGAAGGAATGGAGATAGGCTGAGTGTCTGGTAATAAGTCAATACCAAAATCTATCTCCCTTTCTAGAGGTATCCCAGGGAGGTCACCATGAAAGAGTTTTGGGAATTCATTAACTACTGGAAAAAGACTGGAGGGAAACATTTTCAGTGCTAGAATCTTTGATCAGAAAAAGATGGTACTAACAACCTTTGGATATAATCTTATGGGCCCTAAGATAAGATATAAATTTCCCTCTTGGTGCAAGAGAATGCCCTTCCTATCCTATAACTAGCTCATTATGGAAAGGAAGGTGACCTTTCTGGTCCTACAATCTAATGTAGCATAACATGAATGGAGTCAATCCATCCTTAGAATTATATCAAAATATACCATATGGAGTTCTTCCAAGTCTACCTTAGTATCTTGATGTAAAGCAGACACTATAAAATTTCTCTAAACTCTTTTAGTAATAATAGAGTCACCAACAGGAGTGGAGACAAAGAAGGATGCAAAAATATTTTTGGGTTCAAAACCAAAATTCATTGCCACATAAGGAGTCACACAAGATAGATTAAACTCGGTATTAATCAACACATTGACATCACGAGAGAAGATCTGTAACGTACCCTTAATAACATCTAGTGAAGCCTCTGAATCCTAGTGAGTAGATAGGGAAAACAAACAGTTATAACTCCTGCCTGCTCCAGGAGCATTCCCCTTAATAGATGGGGTAGAAGATGTAGCAGTTGAGCCCTTATTTCCCCCAAATATCCCCCTCCCTGAGGGGATATATCTCTAAATATGGATAGGCTGACCACAAGTATAGCACACTTTCTCACTAAAATAGTACCTTACTGGGTAATTTCTTCCATAATTGTTACAATGAGGATGGGATCTAGAGGGTTGAGTCACACTCCCTTGAGACTGAGTTTGCTAACTTTATAACCCGCCATTAAGATGGAACCTCTGCTCACAAGAAGATCGACGTGTAGGCGCACTAGCTGATGACTGATTATTTTCTCAAAATTTCCTCTTGGACCACTGCCTGCCCCATTTTCTACCCTGTTGCTAACTAACCTCGTGATCCACCGACCTAGCTTTCTTGGCCTGCCTCTCCTTATTTCTGTCGGCTTTTTCTTCTCCTCTTCCACCTATTGCATAAAAACTACTAACCGAGAGATATCTATATCATTATTTAGTACTAACCCCTTACATTCTAACACCAAATCATTTGGAAGATCTAATGTGAACTTCCTTATATGAGCTCTCATGTTGCACACCAACTCTGGAGCATAACAGGATAGTTGAGTGAATTTTAATGCATATTCTTTGACACTCATCCTTCCCTGCTTCAGATTAATAAATTCCTCAACCTTAGCTTTCCTCATTTCATGGGGAAAGAACTAATCTAGAAAAACACTCAAAAACTCTTCCTATACTGCAGGTTCCATATCCTCAACTCTCAATTCTTCTCACTTATCGTACCACTAGTAAGCCACATTTTTCAGCTGATAAGTCATAAAATCTATCCCTTAGTAGCACTGGCATTCATGACTCTAAATATATTCTTCATCTCATCTACAAACCTTTGAGGATCTTTCTCAACCTTGGTACCCATAAAGGTGGGTTCAGCCTTATGAACTAACCAACCCGAGTGATTTCAGAAGGACTAGGAACATAGCTCACATTTCCAGACCAATGAGACTATGAAGCCACAAGATGAGCAAGCATATGGATGGACTGATGGACTCAGTATTCGATACCTCTCTCTTTGGATACACAACTCACATTTCCAGACCAATAAGACTGCGAAGTCACAAGATGATCAAGCATATGGATGGACTGATTGAACTCAACATTAGAGACCTCTCTTTGGATACTGGGTATGGTTGATACTGATTGGAGGAGCTCTAGGAGGGCTAGTATGAACTAGTGGAACCCCTATAGGAGTAGTAAATTCTTGAGTACAATCTCTATACTGGGTCTGTATCCCATGAGTAGGGCAGACCTCCTCAACATTTATCCCAATAGGAATAGAGTGTTCGGCTGAGGGGTTTTGATCGTTGGATCTATGGGGAGGCATGATATGAGATGAGAAAATTCATTTGTTAGGATACATTCAAACTCCATAACACAAACTAGAACATGAAGAAAAGGGAAATATTCCAAAGTGCCTCATATCTTCTTCCTTGTAAGTATGGCGCGCTACACACTCATAAAAAGAAAAATACTCAACACAATTTTGCGGACACCCTAAGAACCTAAACCAAGCACTAATACTAAGTTTATCATGGCCCGAGCTGGAGCCCTAGCCGTGATGGGCATCCAAAACATGAAGGCTTGAGAAACCCCTTATCATATTATCATAAGTATTATTCATATGAAATAGAATTACGGAATATAAACAGAAGCATGAAAAGTATCATAATCAAACATAAATACATCATATCATCTAAACATAAACCCAACCAGTCTAAACCAATCTACAAAGCCTTTAATGAAACACAAGTCTGTCAAAGCCAGGACAAGGCCATGGCTGGACCATGAAACTGAATGAAAATAACATATGGATAAAACACCTTCTTAAGTAAGGGAGGCTTACCTGTGAATTTCAGAAAGTAATCTACTGTTGAGTTGGACCGCGCGACTGTGTATCAGAACCTACATTATGAGATAATGCAACCACTATGAGGATGGTCAATACCTGGAATGTTTGGTGTGTAGAACAATCCAAAAATAATATATATTTCGTATAAAATAGACAAGAGAATTATGAAAACAATTTAACATAATAGAAATCAAAGTACATGGGCATACATAAAAGCTTCAACCAACCTCGTAAAACATAGACTCAACTCTTTACTTTAATTCTGAGCTAGATGATCCACCCTAATATTCTAATTATCCGTGGGCTATATGGGTCCTTCATTGACTTGACAGCCAAGCCTCCAATCAAAGTTTACCACAAAAATTAGAGTTTTTGATATACCCCCCATATGAGCATATCGTAGGCACCCCCCATGTGAGATGTCCTAATTATCCTCCCATGTAGGATAACATATCATTAATCCCTCATTGACAAAACACAATTTCCAACAATGAGCCTTTGCGCTCATACTTTGTTCAGGTACCATTTAGCTCTCTTTAAGCCTAATTTTAGTCCTTTAATAATTATGTTCCTTGCTTAAGATGTTTACTTCTTTCTTGTTAAGGGAATTCCATAATAGGTATCGTCATACCTATATTTACAAGTCATATTATATCATAACATATCATGTCCATAGCCCTTCTCATTCAAAAATATATTAATGCCTACCAAAAGATTTAAATATCACATGAGAGTACTCATTTCAAAAAGCATATGAAATTCATGTAAAACACTTTCTTTTTAAGACTTTAACATATGGTAGCCAACCTTTCATTAATCACATGCATTTCTTCATTAGGACACAAGAGCATTTAGCATGAGAAACACCCCTTCAAACACATGCAAAATAACAATGCATAATAGTTAAAAAGGCATTTAAAACTCAAGAATTATCATCATTCATGAAAACATCCCCAACACAGTCACAATGAATCTTAAGATCGAAAATGGGGACTACAGTTTATGCTCTCAAATCCACTTTAAAATTCATAATACATGTACATATTTTGCATTTATTTGAGAATCCACAACAATTTATAAATACATAATTTTTATCATAGAACGGGCATTCATGTCTCAAAATCTTCAAAGCAATAACATATGCACATTAATGAAATCTCAAGTTTAAGGAAAACACCATAGTAAATACATAAGTTCATCATAAAAAGGGGTTTCGTTATTCATGATTTCTAATCAGTTTAAAAGCATTCACATATACATATACAATATAGGGATCATTAAAAACATTATACATGCGCCCATTAGAGTTAAGATAGTTCTCCATATCTTCAAATGGAGAGAATGTAGTATAAATTTACCCTTGGAGCTTAGAATTCTCAAACCCTAGGTAGTTTTCTCCTCTCTTTCTATTAGAATGATGATTAGGGAATTACTGAGGTATAAATACATTTTTAAGACCCTAAAATAGTACATAAGGGATTGGTAATGACTTAAGAGTGTGAAAAGACCATAATGCCCTTAAAATATAACAAAAATAGAGAATTATTGATGAAAACATAGGGGGTTCATGGAGCAACCCCCATCGTGAACCCTAAGGTTTATGGGGAGACCGCATAGAGAACCACAGGTTTCGTGAGGTGACCCCCACTGCAAACCCGAGGCAGTAGCCTATCGCAATGGGTGCCTATTTCGCAATGTACAGGTCTTTTCTAAGCCTAAAAATGTCCCAAACCCCTTCAAACTCAATATTAGGTAATTTATCTTCAATATTAGGTCTTACACGCTCATTTCATCCACTTTATAAGTATCGAAAAGGCCCGGGTGTTACAACATATGACTTAGTTCAATGGGTATTGCGGAAGAAATGCTTCATGGGTTAAATTTTACACGGAATTTTATAAGATGGGCCATGGCTTCTGAGACCACACCAGTCTACACACTATAATAATCAATGGTGGAACATATGGCAATATAGTATGGAAAAGGGGGGTGAGACAAGGTAACCCAATCTCACCACCTATGCTTTGCTGATAATATGTTAATCTTTAGTAAAGGTGTGGTACTGACAGTAGTGTTGATGCTCAAAGGCGTAAAAACTTTCTCATTGGCTTCTTAACTTACAACAAATGTTGCAAAGTCGAATATTTACTCAAGAAATATTGATCAACAAGATCTAAGTGACTTGTGTGAGGTGACAGGGTATACACTAGGGAAACTGTCGTTTAAGTACCTGAGAGTCCCAATCTCTTTAAGAAAATTGGCTAGTGCATATTTTGAGATGCTTCTTGATAGTATGGGAAGAAGGATTCAAACAATGGGAAGAAGGATTCAAACATAAAGGTCAAAATATCTATATTATGTAGGAAGAAAACAATTAGTAAATTATGTGCTGATGCATATACAATCTTACTGGACCTCTATGTTCATATTCCCTAGACAAATGATAAAACAATTAACTGCGGTGTAGGAGCTTTCTTTGGATAGGTAAGGTACACACTAATAAATCCCAACTGATTGCATGGATTTGAGGTTTCAAATAAAGAAGGAAGGGTGTCGTGGAGTTGTGGATTATGTTAGATATTATGATGCAGCAGTAGCCAAGTATATATGGCATATATCAAGTAAAGCTGATACGTTATAGGTTAAATAGGTAAACCACATCTACGTTAAAGACAAGGGTTGGTGGAAATATGAAGCTCCATCTGATTCATGTTGGTATTGGAGACAAATATGTGGATTAAAGCAGAAGTTTGGTGTAGGATACATACATGATGATTGGCTCACACCACAGGGGAAATATATTGTCCAAAATGGTTACTATTGGAGAAGAGGTATGAAGCCTCAATAACCAGAGTGGGATGTGTGTGGTGTAATTCTAACATACCAAAGAAATAATTTAGATGGCTAGTTGTACATAAAACACTGCTGAACAAAACAAGGTTGAAGAGATTGAGACTAGAAGATGAAGATAAATGTTTTTTTATGTGGTGAGAAACTAGAGACAATAGCACACATGTTCGGCCAGTGTGCTTTTCCAAGTAAATGTGTGGAGGAACTCTGTTTATGGCTAAATATTAAACTCAGGAATCAGGAATTACAAGGATGGTGGACTCACATTGCCAAACGAGCTGGAGGCAGAATGAGTAGAGCTTTATTATGGATGGTGTCAGCTATGTTGATCTATAATATTTTGATGGCTCGAAATGATGCTTTATGGAATTACAAGGTGGCTCATCCCACCAGCGTGTGCAGAAGGATTAAGTTGGAATGTTTCTTGAAAATGGGGAAGAAGCTTCAGCAATGTATGAGAGGCAAAGATAAGAGATGGCTAGTATAATTGATGAATCAAGAGGACTAGTATAGAGCATACCCAATTTTGAAGTTTTTGTTAGAAATTGAGAAAAAATTTAAGCAAACCATAATCTGAAAGAAAACAAGAACACACAGATTTATGTAAAAACCCTTGTGGGGAAAACCCTGGGCAGAGGCAGAGGAGGTTTCACTATGAAATGAGAGGAGTACAATGTGGAGCGACGTAATTTCTTGTAACTCCCAAAATCTGGTACTCAGAACATTACACGGTGCTCATGACCCCGAAGGACCACAAGCTAACCCATGACTGATATTTGTAACTGAGTACTGAATAATATACTATAATAAGCGGAATATAAACTGTAAGGCCATAAGGTTCAAAACTGAACTAATACTGCATATAAAACGATGTCTGTAATGGGGTATAACAATACCCAAAACTAAAATAAACTGTTTGAAACATGTTGTAGTCTGAAAGCCTTTAAACTGTTTGAAATCTATGGAGTTGATGGGACATGTCCCCAACTAACTCTGAACTACTATTAATAAAGTAATAAAATAATTATGCTATCCTCGAATGATGAGGACTCACTGCTAATCTGGTTGCTGATGTCTGATCTACTAAGGATGCTCGGGAGCTCATGCTTCAAAACCTATGGTATAAAACACCATAGTGCAAATATGTCAGTATGATTGAATATACTGGTATATAAGTGAGGTAGACTGAATGCAAAGGGTTCATATGCATGAACAATACTAACTGACTGTATACATGAACGTGAGAATACATGCATGAATACGTAACTGTAACTGAGGTCGTGATAGGACTGAATACTGAGTTATGACTACTGAATCTACTGACCATATGGATTTATTGATATTTGAGTTTACTAGTAACTAATAACTAAAAGACTCTTTCTGACAATACTAATTATAAATAGCTGATCTAAGTGCTATACAAAGTTGGATGACTGTATCTGACAGTCCTGATTTCTGATGGAACTAGCTGAGTTTCATACTAAGCTGAGTGACTGTGTCCGACAGTCCTGATTTCTATAGAACTGAACTGAGTTCTATTATGAAGACTGAATCTAAAATTGAAACTGTGGGAGGTAATTATCTAATCGACATGCCCCCAAATCTGAACTAATGGGGTCCAACCTGTAACCCCAGCTGGAAGGGTGTCAGTATCGTGCCATGGGTAAAGACAAGCTGTGAGTAAACCCTCTCTGATAGGGAGCTCTTCCGTCTACCCCTCTTGTAAGGAAAAATCAAATGAGATGTATAGTCCCTAGACTCGTAGGGATATATCTCCACCTACACTGACTACATAGTTCTGGAACGCAGGGATTGCTACTAAGGATCACACCCTCTACTGGCAGGCAGTGTGTGTCCTCATCCCTGGGTTCACTCGGTGTTGAATCCTACTACCAATTGAACAAACATAGAACTGATTTCCTAGTTCATACTAGATTGGACTGATCTGTTACTGATTTTACTGATTAACTAGATTGAATTGAGTTCACTGGATTTCCGTTGACCGATGGAATACTACTGAATTTTGTTAGCTAACAGAATGCTACTGAGTTCTGCTAGCTGATTACGTTTACTAAGGTCTGAACTGAATACTACTGAGATATGATGACTGACTGAGATTACTGAGATTTCTGAGTACTAAGATTACTGGATTGGTTATCATAATCTTGTACATGGTAGGAATGCATATACTCAATGTCCTAATTTCATACTCTAACATCATGAGCATTCCAACAAACATCTACATTGCACATCAATAGCATGGGAGTCATTTGAACATAAGGGTAAAACATGAATCCTTCACTTAAGTAACAATTGAGTCATATTACATGATTCTAGTCTGTTAGGAATTTTGTCAAGCACTTAGAGTGCATGATCAAATTAGCATATCATAACCAACTAAAATTCATAGTTTTCAACTCACATGCTAACATGTTTTCATAGAAACACATAAAGATTCCAACTTGAGAATCATATAACAAGAACAACCACATGAACATAAACAACACATAGCATGAATATCATAATTCATAGTCTAAAACTTGATTCTTGGGCTTCATGGGCAAAAGGAATCCATGAATAAACACTATGCATACCTGAGAAAGGAAACCTTGAAGGTTCTTGGATGGAGTTCTTGAGATTGACCTTGATTCTCAAGGGCTATGGTTTTGTTTTCTTGAGAGAAAATGTTCTTGATATTGGAGGGAAAGTGAATAATAAGAAGCTAAGGACATTTTTAGGGCTTAAATCCCAATATGGGTGGAATAAAATCATGGGAAAAGACCTAATTAACCCTGGACGCGTCTTTTAATTTTTGTGAAAATTTCTCGATCTGGACCCCTGGCGCTACCCGGCGCTATCGCGTCGTATCTCTGGAAAGTGACAACTAGAAAATTGCATTGTGGCGCAATGCGGTACAATTGCGTTGCCACCTTAGAAGCGACCTGGAATCTCACCGCAACCCGGTGGTATCGCGTTAGAACTCTGGAAAAGGACAATTAAGAACTGGGCCTTCAGTGCGACGCATCACTATCGCAGAGAAACACTGAAAATTGATAATTCTAAAATCGAGCCTTGGCGCAACGTTCCAATATCACGGAGGCTCATTATTTTTTGACAAATGCCATTTTGGCTGGCTTCGCAACATGCTAAAGTACCAGGTGGTACACTGTCTTAATAAAATGGCTCTAACTGTTTGCCTGGGTGTTGGATTTGGGCGACTTAGGTATCGACGAAAATTTTATTCAATTTTCACATGAAAAAAAGTGAAAATCTTGAAAATTTCACATATATAAAAGTGTATCTATCTTTAAAGCATGTCTTTGACATCTTCGGGATGAATTTAAGCTAGGTAGAAGTACGGGGTATTACATTTCTAAATAATCAAAAATGACCCACTAATTGCACTTATATAATGCATGCATACAAATAAGTCCTAGACCCAAAATCATAAAGGTCCATACCATGGGGGCTTTGCCCCCGCACCCCTATCGGGATCAGTGTTGGGCTCCGGGATCGGGCCTATCAGCCCAATCCCTACAATACCATTACTAATCCCATTGAAAATCACGAACATGGGTCACACTGCAAAACTTTTTGGGGCGGATCATAAAATTTGGGTCACACTCTAACAATCTCTACCTTGACACGAATTCTAATTCAGAACTCAAATCCATTTCAAGACAAACTCTCCACCTCTTCCATAAAAGCCCCTAACGGCACATCTTAACAGCTAACACTAACCAAGTCCAAGCAATGCTCTAACTTAGAACTTGGTAGTGTCTTGATCATCATATCAACAGGATTATCATAATTACTAATATTTCTCACCGCAATATCACTACGAGCAATAATTTCACGCACAAAATAATACCAAACATTGATGTGCTTTGTCCTTTTGTGAAACATCTGATCTTTTGTAAGGAACATTGCACTCTGACTGTCACAAAAGACCGTAGTAATCTGTAAGTCTTTTCTAAGTTCACCAAACAGACCCTTCAACCAAATAGCTTCCTTAAACGCCTTTGTAATAGCCATGTACTCCGCCTCGGTAGTTGACAAAACAACCGTAGTTTGTAAGGTAGCTTTCCAACTAATAGCATAACCACTAATGGTAAAAACATAGCCTGTAAGGGATCTCCTTTTATCATGGTCTCTTACAAAATCAAAATCAACATACCCGATTACTCCATCTCTATTTCGCCCAAATTGTAAATAAACATCAACAAATCCATACAAGTATCTGAAAATCCACTGAACTTCTTTCCGATGTTCTTTGCCAGAATTTTCCATGTATCTGCTAACTGCACTAATGGCATATGATAAATCTAGTCGGGAACACACCATCGCATACATAAGAGACCCGATAGAACTATAGTATGGAACTCGAGACATATAGTCACGCTCACCATCTGTCTTTGGAGATAAAGTGTCTGGGAGTTTGAAGTGAGCTACCAAGGAAGTACTTACAGGTTTGGAATCTTGCATATTGAACTTGTCTCAATATACCTTTTTTTACTCAAGTATAACCTACACTTTTCTCTATCCCTCATAATTTCCATGTCAAGGATCTTCTTTGCTGCTCGTAGATCCTTCATCTCAAACTCATTGCTGAGCTTGGCTTTGAATTTTATTATCTCTCTTATATTCTTTGTTGCAATCAATATATCATTAACATACAAGAGAAGATACATAAATGAACCATCACTTACCTCCTTGAAATAGACACAGCTATCATAACTAATCCTCTGAACTATATAAGAAGTCATAAAAGAGTCAAACTTCTTATAGCACTGCCAGGGGGACTGTTTTAAGCTATAAAGAGACTTTTTCAGCAAATATATATAGTCCTTCTTTCCTGAGACTACAAAACCCTCTGGTTGCTGCATATGGATTTCCTCCTCAAGTTCTACATGTAAGAAAACAGTTTTGACATCCAACTGCTCAAGCTCGAGAATATGAATGGCCACAATACCAAGAAAGGCTCGAATCGAGCTATGCTTAACAACTGGAGAAAATACATCTGTGAAGTCAACACTTGGAACCTGACTATAACCTTTAGCAACTAGTCTTTCTTTGTACCTAGAATCTTCAACTCCCAGTATTCTTTCTTTCTTTTTAAATACCAACTTGCAATGGAAAACTTTTTTATCTTTAGGCAATCTTACCAGATCCCATGTGTCATTCTTATGAAGCGATCTCATCTTCCCCTGCATAGCAATTATCCATCGGTTAGAATCATCACAACTAACTGCATCTAAGTAAGAAGAAAGATCTTTATCAGAATCAATACCTTCTGCTACATTCAATGAATAAGCAACCAAATCAGCTTCAACATACTTCTGAGGAGGTCTAATATCTCTTCTAGGCCTGTCTTTAGCAATAGAATATTGTGGCATCACTGGTGGTGAAGAAGAAGTAGTACCACTCTGTATCTCCGAACTAGGCTGAAAAGCAGGCATTTATGTAGACTTTCCTCCAATCTGCAATTCAAAGTGGGTGCTTGACTGTTGCTGATTCATGTCACTAAGCTCATCTGGAGGTGAAGCACTAGATTCAGAGGGAGCCCGAAGCATGGCAGTTTCATCAAACACAACTTTCCTGCTAATTATACCTTTCTAATTTCTGGACACCAAAGCTTATAACCTTTAACACCAGGCTTATAACCTGTAAAGACCTAATTTTTTTACCAAACTAAAGGTTTAACGCCATTTTAGTGTTTAAATATTTTATTTTTAGGGTCTAAATTAAATATTTTAAGTTTATCTTATTTTTACTAAGTTTGTTTTAAAGTTTTGGAAAGTAATAAAATGAAATCACATTTTAGGATAAGTCTTTATCTTTATTTTAGTTTTCAAAAAGGACATTTTCTAAAAAAAAAAATTTCTTTTAATTTAGTTTTTAATAAATAATCTAGTGATATTAATATTTTCTCAATCATATTTTTTAGGACTAGCTATTTAATTTCTTGTATGCCTTATCAGTTCAAAATAATATTCTTATTATTTTTTTGTTTAACTTAAACAAGATTCTAAAAAAAATAATAAATAAAAAAAATCCTAGCCTAAAACTACCCAATATCCCCATAAAACCAACCTTTCCCCACTAACCTAAACCACTCCCTAATTCTCCTCAACTACTTCCCCACATTCACTCCCATATCTCCCTCAACTTCCCAAACATACACACTATATTACACATGACACTGCTATATAACACAATACACCACACACAGACAGAAAAAAAAAGGGAGAAAACTTAAGAGACCAAAAAGAGAATAAAACACTTGAGAAAACAGACAACAAGGGAGACAACATTGAAAACAAGAAGCAAAGAAAAAAATGAGAGAAAACCAAAGAAAAAAGACTTTGAAAACAAAAGAAAGAGAGAAACTAGAAAGAAGAGAAAGAGTAGTAGGAACCAAAGTTAGAGAAAACTTAGAAACAGAAGAGGAAAAACCATTAGAAAAGCACGGAAAGAAAGTGGCGAGTTTGAGTGTGGGTCCCCGTTCAAGTTTTTGGTGAAGGCATTTTTCTTTCTACATCTGTTATTCTACCTCAGGTTCCTATTCGGTTCTTTTATTTGTAGTTTTATTTTGTATCAAAGCATGAACAAAGTTGTTTAAATGATTTCACATATTTAGTCCATACAGTTGATCAATTATGTTTGTATTTTATCATGAATAATCGGTCCGAAGTTCAATCTCACATATTGCCTATATAATATAATATACTTGTTTTCATTTTTCTGCTACTTGTGTATGTTCATGTCCTTTGAGGCTAAAGTAATTTTTGGATAGATTATTTCAAATATACACTTCTCTATTTGAATGATTTAAATATTACTATCTAACCCACTTGTTCAATCTTGTTGTCAATTAGTTATTGTTATTTCTTCTTCTCCTTTTTCAATTATTTACTTTGATAAACTTAGGCTGATAGTCCCAGAATATTGGTATTATGATTATAATTAAGTTTATTTCCCTTTAACGTTATTGTTGGCGACAATTAGTTTTGTTTAAAAGTAAAAGTGGTAGAATTAGTTTAATTTGTTAATTTTTTTTTACTGATAGAGTTATTAATATATTAGGGTAAGATTGGATTTAGATTCAAATCCAAGCAACCTGTGTAGTTGTTGTTTAAGGTCCTTATGCATACAAGAGTTTGGCCTAGATAATTTTCAAATATTTATGCTACGTATTTTTTAGTTTAACCTTGATTTAAAGTAGAGCCCAAATGGGTTCATATATTGAGCTTAAAATTGTTGCATGATTCTGACAAAAATCATTTGCATGGTAGCAAGTTATCTTCAAGCTGACAAGTAGTTGGTATAGAATTGTATTTAAAGTTGAGTTATGGATGTTGTTTCCTTCAATGAACGAGTTAAAAATATTCATAAACTTTCATGTGTAAATCCCATGCAGAACATTTTTTTTTTTTTGACTAAAAATTTACTCATGTTTGTCATCTTATTTTTTTCACCATATAATAATCTATATAATTCCAATTTCGGTTCATATCGCTTTCACTTATTTTTTATTTGTAATTTTCATACTTTTGTCAAATCGTTTCTATATTTTATGATTGAGTGTTTGCTTGTTTGATACTGTAATTTTTAGTTTTGACTGAATTGTTGATATACGTTAATGTTATCATAGCTTAGAATTAACATGTATGGTTAATTAATTACTATTTATTAGTATAAAAAAACGAACGAGATGAGACGAGTACTATTTTCAAATTCATTATTAAAAGGATATTCAATTCACAAAAGAATGATTTAGGTTCTTAACCTCAAGAAATTAAGAGTTAACATATAAGAGAAAGTTAGCGATAAAGTTGGAAAGCCCTGCTACCAACCATTCGTTATAATAAAATTTAATATACCATTTGAAGTCGTTTGAACCGGGTTGGATAGATTCTAAACCTGTTAGGTGCTTATCTAGACTTGAAAAAATGGGACTATCCATAAAAGCCTCAAAGGCGCGAGAAATATATCCAAACACGTGGCATGATCGGAAAGTACTGCTACCGACAAGCCACACATTAATATAATTAAATAATTTAAAATAAATTAAAAGCGGACGATAAATAACTTTTAGGCAAACAAATATTATATATCTAAGAGATTAATTTAAGCTAGACATAAGTCATTAAAGCAACCGTGCTAGAACCACGGGATTCGAGGGGTGTCTCATACTTTCCCCTCGGTCAATAGAACTCTTTATTCGAATTTCTAGATCACAGAACAAAAAGAAAGAGTTATTTCCTTTTGAAAAGGAATTCAACAAGGTGAATTGGAACACCCAAACTCAATTCCAAGTGGCGACTCTGTAAAATAAATAATCCTTTTTCAAACCGTCACTTTAATTGGAAAAACACATTTTCTCTAATACCAACTCCTTAGCGGGTTGGGGCGGTAAATATAGGGGTGTGACAGATGGTGACTCTGTTAGGGATAACCAGAATTCGAGCTTTTATACTGACTTGTTTGGCTTTATGTAATTTTTGATATTGTATTGTTGGCCTAAATGTGCTATGTGTCTAATTGTTTATCGCTTTGATATTATTTGAATTGCAATGTAAATTATCTTCTCTCGCGTACTCATCTGAGTCTTTTGAGATACTTTATATTCGGAGATGCGGTATACGCTCCCGAGATTGAGATACCAGAGATGCGACAACGCTCCTGGGAAGGATTCTGTAGTCACCCATGTTTAGGGCGGGAAGGACCAACAGTGAGGCTGGAAAATCCTGCTACCGGTAAAGCTGTCTCTGACCGAATTGAGTTGTCCTCTCGTTTTACAATCATTCTAGACATCTATTCCATCAGAATGTTAAATCTAGCAGAACAATCCTCGGACAATGATTATCCTTACTAGGATCCTCTTTATTTGCATCACATGCATTTTGATTTAGTGGAGGCTCGACAAAGGTTTGAATGTCTAAAAGTACCCTATTTTAAGACTATTCATTTTCTATGCCACTAGTTGCATTAACTGTTAGGTTTTTTCAAATATTGGTCGGCTTTAGAATCCATTAACGTAAGAAAAGAGTGAAAATTGCTTTCTAAAACCTACTCTTTATAGAAACCAAAATGAGGTGTGAGGTTTGTTTTTACAAATAAGAGAAAAAAACATAGTTTTCTAAATTATCAAGTTTTTTCCAATCTAAACGAACTACGCACACTTGATTCTCATCTCAATGAGATACATAGGCAGCCCTACTTGGGTTCAGTGATCCTCATTAAATTTGAAAAACAAGTTATTAATTTTTTTTTAAAAAAAATAAAATAAAATAAATAAAGGATGTTAGTCTTCTTCAAAAAAGGAATCCTTATACAAAATTACAAGAAAATATCCTTATTAAATTTCAAAAAAAAAATAATAATAAAAAAGAAAGAAAGGTTTTCCTCCCTATTCAAAATTCAAAAAGAAAAAAAAGTTCTTGCTTCATATTTTAAGCCCCTAAAATACGTCTAACCTGATTCTTGTTTCAACAAGATACGTAGGCAACTCTTCTTTTGGGTTCGGTCTCATCTAAACAATACAAAAAATAGGTCAAATTGCGGGGTTAATTTAAAAGTTTGCGAGGATTTTAAACCCCCGCAAATTGCAATTCCGATGGTTCCCAAAATACCCACAATACGAGTCTATCACAAATAATTTGCAGCAATTTTTTTTTCAACCATCATAATTTATTTGCAGCGGTTATTTTACGGCGATTTAAAACCTCCGCAATTTTTATTTAACTATTGCAGCGGTTTAAAACCTCCGCAATTTTTATTTTCTATTATTATTTTTTAAATTTAATGGGGCCCATTAATTTCCAATAACAAAATTATAAATTTAATTGTTTCTTTAGGCATAACCGACGATTGAATATTTATTCAATTCGTATATCATTAACACAACATGACTAATTACACATTATAATTGACAAGCATATCAAAAATACATTGAACATTAAACTTCAAAATTAGAATCTTCAAACTCCAAATTTTCAACATTAACTAGTATCTTCAAGCTCCAAAATCAAATTTAAACACAAATCCTTCAATATTCTAAGATTTGCTCCAACCACACAATTACATCATCATAATTGAATATCCACGACAATTTGCAATGAAATCAACGACTGTCATTAGGATCACTATTATCACATAATCTCCTTGCATTCATAGGCGAAAGGAGTCCACTAGCCATATCAATTTGCTACATAAAAAATGCAAAAGTATAAAAATCAATTAGATAAACTTTCAGTCCTTGTTATAAAACATTCATACCTGCGTACAACTAAAAACACCATCAATATTTGGGTTTAACCAAAATATAAAACTTGTTCTTCAGACAATATCATCAAAATCTTCCTATTAAACCCGATTTTCGATTCATATGTAAAATTAATTCATAGCAGTTTATTTGGATCACATCATTTGAGATTTAATAGTTAATATTTGACTTATGAGCATGAAAGTGCAACAACCAGCAAATGTATGTCAACCAAATGGCCAGCTGTGGTTATGGTAACACTCAACGACAAAATACTCAGTTCCTAACCCAAGTAATGTATGGGCTTCTATGACAGACAATGGTTCTTATCCAGTTTCCACTCCTTCGTATGCGCCATCTGGAAAGCCCTCAAAGACACAAGACAAATTGTTCCGGGACCTAGACGGCCTTTCAAAATTCAAATCAACCAATGGTGCCCCCGGAGTGCTGGCAGCACGTGACAATGACTAGTTTAGCACCTTTTATTTTTTTTTTCTTTTTAACTTTGATATTAGCATTCTATTTGATTCATAAGCTTCTGGTTCTTATTAACTATAGCTGTGTGCCTCTTATTACATTTCTCATTTTTTTGTAATGAGTTCTCTTTATTATGTCTCGTTTGTATAGTGGGGGGAATGAATAGTTCAGGTGGTCTCAATTTTCTTTGTGTGTTTGACAACAGACTGATATTACCTATCTCCCTTTTTAGTAGTTTTACTCTCCTTGTATCATCCTTAGCATGACACTCTTATTATTCCGCTTCTGCCACACAAAATATACACACCCAGCCAAAGGCGTGGTGTGATAGATTTGGGCAGTAGTGTTTCCACCCAGCCAACCACATTAATACTCCAGTAAATATTCATTCGTTACATTTTCATTGTATATAAGGTGGAGAACTATAGTGGGATTAACTGACGTAAAACAAGACAGATCACCTAAAAGATAACTACAGTACTTGTCCATAATAATCAAGATAACTAACTCAAATATAAGGCACGCGACCTTCTACAACATATTAAAATTGACTAATAGACACTCCCTCTATTTCAATTTGTTTTTACTTAAACTTCAGAATCAATTAAGTAAACTGACATATTCAATTTAAATACACACAGTTGCAAGGTATTATATCCCCCGAGGGCTTTGGTCTTGTGGCAAGAACCTAACAAGTGATATGTGGGTTAGGTGCACGTCACAGATTCGAGCCCTGCCGTAGGCAAAATATGGATTCATTTTCGACTAAGTTTCGAACTGTGCGCCACCAACCATCAGGGATTTATCAGTTATCAAAGCCAAAAAAGTGTGATTATACTGAGTTATATTAGAACTAGTTTACAAAGCGAAAATTGCTCAGGATAGCTAAAGACGAGTAAAAAGCTTACTTCGGCTATGAACGGCCACAATTTGCTCAATTGTCCGTTCAACCATTTGACCTGCGCCCATGACATATAAAACTGAGACAAATTAACATTGATATGATCACTATTATTGGTTTATTTCTTTAAATTGCGTGGAGAAAAAGTTTGTGGAAACATTATAAATGCGTAGCCTCTAAGATTCACAACTGACATTGATAAGAGATGGATATTACTGTTTATCAACACACTTTTCCAGTCATTAACACCCGAGACAAAACAACTCATCTACTTAATTTTGTCTCGTGTTCCATCAGTTTATTCTTGATTCTACTTCAACAAATTCTGAAAGTAAAATCCATTAAAAAAAAAAAAAATTATTTCAGAAGTAAAACTGATCTTCACTGACTTCATTTCTCAAGGAAAAAAAATATTAGTTGTAACTAGAGCATAGTGAAGAAGTTGCCTATAAGTTTTAAGAAGGAATTATGTGACTCTTTATTCCTATCATAACGAAGCCAAGGGGTCAACAGGTCAAGTTTTACTCAATTACTTGAGCCAGTTCAATAATATGCATACATTGATTAACTTCAGCATCTCTTTCAAAGACAGAAAAAAAATTTGATCTGAAAATATAACAGCACTAAATCTTGAGCTCTTTTTCAGAAGATGTTAAAAAGTTATTCAAATTTCAGTGAACAATGCAGCTTGAGTACCACATAACAAAGTGTATGAGCTAAGTGTCACAAGTACAAAAGTCAGTGCAGTAAAAAGGAAAAAAATGAACTGTGTCAAAAGAACACGAGTCATCAATGCAATAAAGGGGGAAAACTGAGATAAGTAAATCCATTCAACTTGTTCATAAATGGGAAATGATATCCATTCAGGAAAGTTATTACCACAAACTTTCTTTAGATCATCCCATGAGGCAGCCCATTAATTTTACATCTATTGCCTGTAAAAGATGTAAAACATAACGAGGAAATGAATACAAGTCCTTCAGAATGTGAATGCATATCAGAAGTTTGAGTGTTGTTTGCAAGCACGATAATGAGCATGATGTAAATTTTGGCACTAGAATTAAAAAGCAACAGCAGTGCCAAGTTATTTTGCTACTTATAACAAGTATGACAGTGAGCTATATCTGCTACCACCTCACCTGAGCAAAGTCGAGCATCAAGTAACCAAATAGTACTATCACTTAGGCAGCAACTGCGAAACACTCTTATCACATCAAAAACATAAATTAACAAACAATTCACTATGAAACATATAGCTATATATCTTCCAGAATAATGCACTAACAAACCTATCATTAGTAGAAAATTCAACTTAGTCGCCTAACAGAATCACAAAATTATCACCATTTTCAGTGTTCTTTCCTAAATAAACTTCTGCATGCTCATCTAGTAAAACATAAACTAATACTAACAACCTCATTCAAAAATCGCAACGAAGTACACTACAGGGAAAAGAGAAACAACATTTGATAGAATCAGTTAGTCGACTAGAAACTTCAACTTAGTCGCCTAACAGAATCACAAATTATCACCATTTTCAGTGTGCTTTCCAACATAAACTTTTGCATGCTCTTCTGGTAAAAAAAATAAGGGTTGTAACAAATACTAACTACCTCACTTATAAATCGCAACGAAGTACACTATAGTGCAAATAGAAATAACCTGACAACAAAAACTTCACCTTGATGATAAAATATAAATAGCCAAAGAGAAGCTCAAAGAAAAAATTTTCGCTCTCGAGTTGATATTTACCATAAGTCCATTAATGGACAGAAAATTTAGAGATGCTAATGTTACAAGAACCCTAAAAATGTGACCTAAAAGGCATACTATCGAGTAAAAAAACAATATGGCCAGTGTAATCCCACAAGTGGAGGCTTGGGAGGTTCCAATAAACCCTCGGTTCAAGTAAAAATAATACACAGCAGTTTCGAAGAAGAAACAACAAGAGTGAAGAAGCTAAAACAAAATGCTACAGAAAGCATGACAACACATGGTTAAAATGGAGCAGGCACAACAACAAAATACAAGGATAATCGAAGTACTAGAAACAGTAAATAGTAACAGAAATGGAATAACAAAAAACTCCAAGAGTAATACTAAGACTACTAGCATGAAAGACTTAACGACATAATCCTCAACTACCTAACTACCCCTCTACCCAAATCCAAGGCAAACTATTAAGTATTGGAATGAAATTGATCCAGACAAAGAGGAAACTAAGTATTCAAATAGCCAACCCCAAATAGTTTGCCAAAATGTTGGGTAGAGTGTACGCATACCTTACCCCTACCTCCGAGATAGGGAGGATGTTTCCAACATACCCTTGCTCAAGAAAAAAAATACCTTAGCAAACTTCAAAGACATAAAAGTCAGGAATATGAAAACAATATCTTAGCAATTCTCTTGTTGCTCCTGTACCTCATCATATGTTTCAAAGCAGCCATTAAATCGACCCCACAGATAATCCCCATAAGCATCCCAGAAATCAACCCCATTTCTGCTTCAATTCAGACCACTTCAAATAAATTTTCCTAAATAAGAAAATACTAAAAACAGAAACTTTAATAGCAAAACCCAATGTAGATAAACTTAACTAACTATCAAGTTCAAGAATCAACAAAAATATTCCCAGTACAACATACAATCATTTGGGCAATGAATGACCCAATCTTCAAGTGGGTCGGATATCTTCACCGGGAAATCCTTCCGGCGACGAATTTGCACGGCGGCGCCACTAGTGAAACAAACACTAACATTTAAAAACAATTACCTGGGAGCTGGGAAGGCAATGGACGATCGGAAACTTGTGTAGCAATGGCCGGAGTTCCTATCAACTGTGCCGGCGTACCTCCCACTGTCTAATCAAAGGCCAACAAGAGTACCCTATCAACTCTAATTGGGGAAAAATGAGAGAGAAATGTTTTGGGGATACTGGGTATAAAATGAGAGAGAGAATGTTTTAGGGGATATTGGGGAAAAAAGAGCAGAAATATTCTTTCATTTGGCGCTATGTTTTAGGACGGATAGCGGGGTTAAAAAAATCCCGTAAATATATAATTTTTAGCCGCACTATTTTAATTCTCGCATTTAATATAATTTTGCAGGGGTTAAAATAAACCTGCAAATAAATCTTCACAATTAGATTCATTTTTTGTAGTGAAAAATTTAAAAGTAAAAAATCTTGACTTAATCATTGGTACCAACATATTTAAAAACACGAAAAAGTGTTAAGTTATAAGACATGATAGAGTGGATCAACTTAGTTGTGAACTATAGATTCTTTTAGTATCTCTAATTATACTAAAGTTGCATTTGTAAAATTTCCTTGCTCTAAGTCAAGTTTAAAATAATTCTTACCTCACTGTTTCATGTGTATTGTGTGGTGAGCTTTAGATTAAAAATTCAATGGCATCACTCTGTTGATCTAGAAATTGACATGAATGCCTGTTGAAGCGAAATTTTGAGACACACTTAGTTTGGGAAAGGATTGTAGGCCTTCTTTGATCCGATTGTGCATTCCTTAGCCCACCAAATGACATTAATCCCTAGCATTTCTCCCTTTGAGCCTGAAACATTTTCCTTGGATAATCATATATGAGCCTATACCCTTTCGAGTACTTATATGTATTATCCCTCTTTTAGATCACCTCCTTGAGCTCACTAAATACGTACAAGTTACGAATGAAGATTCAAGATCAAAGGCGTCAAAAAAGCAAAGAATATATAGCCCCAGGAGAACAAAAACAAAAGATGACTTCAAAGAAGAAGGAGCAAAAACCCCATTAAAAAAAACTCCAATAAAGATAGAGAACCTTTATAAAAAAAAAAAGAATAAGAAAATACATTTATCAAAAAGAAAAAGGGAAAAGCTCCAGTACAAGATTCAAACAAAGTCAAAGCAAATACAAAACAAGGGGCAAAGAAGTAGAACAAAGAGGATCGAGAGTCAAACTGCAACAAATATCAAAAGCACGAAAACAGTGCAATGCTCATTGAGGAGTTAGTCACTTACATCCCAAATATCATTCTATAATCCCCAAGCCTATATTACAAGCCGATAACCAGTCCTACAAGATCATACTCTAAGTGTTCTCACATTAGTGGATACTTACATGATGACCAAGCTTATGGTATCTCAGTGCATGCATTGAACATCTTTCTGAGCGTGTGTTTCTTGAACATCCTAAAATCTAAATTATTTTATTATGAGTGAATTAGGACTTTATTTATGGTAAGGGAACGTGAAACATAAGGATAAGAAGAACTTTAAACCTTTGATTGAGGCCAGATAAACAGACCTTGTCGAAACTTAAGTATATTTGAGGTACCATTTGAAACTATAGGAATCACTTCTAAGTTGATCTTAATTTTTCCTCAAAAGTAATTAGAGATAATTCGGCCATAATGCTAATTATTGGTATCAATTGAAGTCAAGAAATGAGTTATTTTCATTCTTCTCATTCTTCTGATCTTTACAAAGCACATACTTTCAAAAAAATATTTTTTTTGGTGAATTACGCTAAACCTGATTCTTGCTTCGCAAGATCCGCAGGAAATCCTATGATAGGGTCGGTCCCGCTGAGTAAAATTTTTTTTATATCCCTAAAAGGTATGATACTGGGGCATTTTTTCATATAAAAAAATCAAAAAGAATTTCAAAGTTCCTCGTATCCAAAACTGGGGCATATTTTTTTTTTTAAAAAAATAAAAATATATCTCATTTACCTCAGCAGGTACAACATCTCCTGATAACATCTTAGGAAAAAAAATTGTATCTTTTACTTTAAGTCTTCATAGGGTACGACATTCCCTAGTTGACATCTTAGAAAACACCATTTTCCAATTTTCTTCTTCATCTTCATAGGGTATGACATTCCCCAGTTGACATCTTAGGAAACACCATTTTCTAATTTTCTACTTTAAGTCTTCATAAGGTACGATATTCCCTAGTTGAGATCTTAGGAAACACTATTTCCTAATTTTCTTCTTCATCTTCATAGGGTACGACATCCCTTAGTTGACATCTTAGGAAACACCATTTCCTAATTTTCTTCTTCGTCTTCATAGGGTACGACATCCCCTAGTTGACATTTTATGAAACCATTTCCTAATTTTCTACTTTAAGTCTTCATAGGGTACGACATCCCCTAGTTGACATCTTAGGAAACACCATTTCCTAATTTGCTACTTTAAGTCTTCATAAGATCCGACATTCTCTAGTTAATATCTTAGGAAACACCATTTTCTAATTTTCTTCTTCGTCTTCATATGATACGACACTCCCTAGTTGACATCTTAGGAAACATCATTTCCTAATTTTCTATTTTAAGTCTTCATAGGGTACAACATTCCCTAGTTGACATCTTAGGAAACACCATTTCCTATTTTTCTTCTTCGTCTTCATAGGGTACGACATCCCCTAGTCAACTTCTTAGGATACACTATTTCCTAATTTTCTTCTTCGTCTTCATAGAGTATGACATTCCCTAGCTGACATCTTAGGAAACACCATTTCCTAATTTTCTACTTTAAGTCTTCATAGGGTACGATATTTCCTAGTTGACATCTTAGGAAACACCATTTCCTAATTTTCTTCTTCTTCTTCGTCTTCATAGGGTACGACATCCCCTAGTTGATATCTAAGGAAACACCATTTTTTAATTTTCTTCTTTGTCTTCATAGGGTACCACATCCCCTAGTTGACATCTTAGGAAACATCATTT
Organism: Capsicum annuum; assembly: GCF_002878395.1. Classification (NCBI taxonomy): domain Eukaryota; kingdom Viridiplantae; phylum Streptophyta; class Magnoliopsida; order Solanales; family Solanaceae; genus Capsicum; species Capsicum annuum. Next base: position 31,520,982 of record NC_061116.1, read on the forward strand.
CCTAATTTTCTTGTTCGTCTTCATAGGGTACGACATCCCCTAGTTGACATCTGAGGAAATACCATTTCCTAATTTTCTTCTTCGTCTTCATAGGGTACGACATTCCCTAGTTAACATCTTATGAAACACTATTTCCTAATTTTCTTCATCGTATTCATTGGGTACGGCATTCCCTAGTTGACATCTTAGGAAACACCATTTCCTAATTTTCTTCTTCGTCTTCATAGAATATGACATTCCCTAGTTGACATCTTAGGAAACACCATTTCTTAATTTTCTACTTCAAGTCTTCATAGGTTACGACATCATCTAGTTGACATCTTAGGAAACACCATTTCCTAATTTCCTACTTTAAGTTTTCATAGGGTACGACATTCCCTAGTTGACATCTTAGGAAACACTATTTTCTAATTTTCTACTTCAAGTCTTCATATGGTACGACATCCCCTAGTTGACATTTTAGGAAACACCATTTTTTGATTTTCTACTTCAAGTCTTCATAGGGTACGACATCCCCTAGTTGACATCTTAGAAAACACCATTTCCTAATTTTCTACTTTAAGTCTTCATAGGGTACGACATTCCCTAGTTGACATCTTAGGAAACAACGTTTTCTAATTTTTTTCTTCTTCTTCTTTTTCATAGGGTACGACATCCCCTAGTCGACATCTTAGGAAACACCATTTCCTAATTTTCTTCTTCGTCTTTATAGAGTACGAGATTCTCTAGTTGATATCTTAGGAAACACAATTTCCTATTTTCTACTTTATGTCTTCGTAGGGTACAACATTCCCTAGTTGGCATTTTAGGTACAACATTCCCCAGTCGCATTTAAAAAAAAATCTAATTTTTTTTCATGCATTCACAAAGCATAACATTCTTTGGTTGCCTTATTGAGAATATGGACTTTGTTTTATTTTCCTACCTAGCTTAGATTTCTACTATTTCTATCTTTTTCACTTAAGTAGCTAGTTTAGAGTTTTTCTAATAACTCACAGAATGCTGCTAATGCAAACTGGGGTAGAAAACTTGTTTGTCTTTGTTTTGTTTTTCTGTGATGTCTTGCAGGTCTTTCCGCAAAGAACGAATTTGATATCCAAGCATGAAATTCTGTCTCCAGTCAGAATATAGAAGACTATGATAGTTAGAGTCAGCTTTGCATCCATAGCGGCCCAACATCTCAAGATACATCTTTTTAGCTTCTGATTAGGAGAACAAAAATCGAAAAATATTTTATAAACTGTTCTTTGAAAGAGCGCCAATGACTCAATTCAAGTTTCAAGTTCAAGTCTCAAATCCTAACTTCAAGATTTAACTGAAGATCCAGAAGAAGGTGAGGCAATAACTGAAGATCCAAAAAGAAGATCTAAAGCGAAAAAATCAAGACAAGTAAAATAGATAAGATCTTGTATTTTTCTTTCTAGTTTCATTTTTTCCTTTTTCTCTGATGTAACAAAAGGAACCGTAGACCGAAGTCTCGACAGGAACTCACTCGATTTTCTAACTCATCCCTTCATTCCAACACCACTTAAACTACACGTGACTTGATTCTCTTATAACCCGAGATATGTAGGATGCCCAAAGTCCGAGCTCGGTCACACCTCTTTCCAATATTTATTTTTTCTATTTTTGAATAAACTTATTTGGTTAAAAAATTAGTCATTTTACTTCTTTACTTGAAAACTCTCTATATTTTTCAAGCAAAGAGGGACATTCTGTAAACACCTAATTTTTTTACCTAACTAAAGGTTTTACCCCATTTTAATTTTTAAATATTTTATTTTTAGGGTCTAAATTAGATATTTTAAGTTTATCTTATTTTTACTAAGTTTGTTTTAAAGTTTTGAAAAGTACAAAGATGAAGTCACATTTGAGGATAAGTCTTTATCTTTATTTTAGTTTTCATAAAGGAAATTTTCTAAAAAAAATATTTTTTTTAATTTATTTTTTAATAAATTATCTAGTGCTATTAATATTTTCTCAGTCATATTTTTTTGGACTAGCTATTTAATTTCTTGTATATCTTATCAGTTCAAAATAATATTCTTATTGTTTTTATGTTTAACTTAAAAAAGATTCTAAAAAAAATAAAAAAATAAAAGAAAATCCTAGCCTAAAACTACCCAATATCCCCATAAAACCACTCTTTCCTCACTAATCTAAAACCACTCCCTGATTCCCCTCAACCACTTCCCCACACTCACTCCCATATCTCTCAACTTCCCAAATATACACTCTATATTACACACGATACTCCCATATAACACAATACACCATACATGGATTAAAATAAAAGGGGAGAAAACTTAAGAGACCAAAAAGAGAAGAAAACACTTGAGAAAATAAACAAAAAGGGAGACAACATTGGAAACAATAAGCAAAGGAAAAATGAGAGAAAACAAAAAAAAAAAAAGCTTTGAAAACTAAAGAAAGAGAGAAACTAGAAAGAAGAGAAAGAGCAGTAGGAATCAAAGTTAGAGAAAACTTAGAAACAGAAGAGGAAAAACAATTAGAAAACCACGGAAAGGAAGTGGCAAGTTTGAGTTTGGGTCCCCGTTCGAGTTTTCAGTGAAGGCTTTTTTATTTCTACATTAGTTATTCTACCACACAGGTTCTTATTTAGTTCCTTTATTCGTAGTTTTCTTTGGAATCAAAGCATGAACAAAGTTGTTTAAATGATTTCACATATTGTGTAGTCCATACAGTTGATCAATTACGTGAGTATTTTATCATGAATAATTGGTCCGGAGTTCAATCTCGCATATTGCCTAATAATATATTATACTTGTTTTCATTTATCTGCTACTTGTGTACGTTCATGTTCTTTGAGGCTAATGTAATTTTTGGATGGATTATTTCAAATGTTACACTTCTCTATTTGAATGATTCAAATGTTACTATCTAACCCACTTGTTCAATCTTGTTGTCAATTAGTTATTTTTTTCTTCTAATCTTGTTGTCAAGTAGTTGTTTTTTGTCTTCTTCTTCTCCTTTTTCAATTATTTACTTTGATAAACTTAGGTTAATAGTCCCAGAATATTGGAATTATGATTACAATTAAGTTTATTTCCCTTTAACATTATTGTTGGCAACAATTAGTTTTGTTTAAAAATAAAAGTGGTAGGGTTAGTTTAATTTGTTAGTTTTTTTTACTGATAGAGTTATTAATATATTAGGGTAAGGTTGGATTTAGGTTCACATCCAAGCAACCTGTGTAGTTGTTGTTTAAGGTCCTTATGCATACAAGAGTTTGGCCTAGATGATTTTCAAATATTTATGCTACACATTTTTTAGTTTAACTTTGATTTAAAGTAGAGCCCAAATGGGTTCATATATTGCACTTAAAATTGTTGCATGATTCTGACAAAAATTATTTGTATGGTAGGAACTTGTCTTCAAGCTAACAAATAATTGGTATTGAATTGTATTTAAAGTTGAGTTATGGATGTTGTTTTCTTCAATGAACGAGTTAACAATATTCATAAACTTTCATGTGTAAATATCGTGCAGAGGATTTTTTTTCTGTTTTGACTTGAAATTCACTCATGTTTGCCATCTTATTTTTTTGCACCATATAATAATCTATTTAATTTCAATTTGGGTTCATATCGCTTTCACTTATTTTTTAGTTGTAATTTCCATACTTTTGTCTAATCATTTCTACATTTCATGATTGAGTGTTTGCTTGTTTGATACTGTATTTTTTAGTTTGGGCTGAATTTTTGATATACGTTAATGTTATCATGGCTTAGAATTAACATGTATGGTTAATTAATTACTATTTATTACTTCCTCCGTTTTAAAAAGAATGATCTACTTTGACTTGGCACGAGTCCGGAACCAACTAAAAAAAGTACCAAAGTATGTCATATAAAAAAAAAAAATCAAAATAGGCTTTGTGCACTTAATAAGTGCACAATACATTTAAATTTATAACGGAAGACGTCTGACGGCGTTGAAAAAGTGAAAGTTCACATTGTGCACTTAATAAGTACACAATCCATTTTTTTATAGATTGTGCACTTAATAAGTACACAATCCATTTTTTTTAATGAATTTTGCACTTAATAAGTGCACAATCTCTTTATTTATAGATTGTGCATTGAATAAATGCACAATCTATTCACATTATTTCACATCCCAATTTATTTTTTTAAAGATTGTGCACTTTTTTAATGGACAATCCATTTATTTATAAATTGTGAAGGCTATGAAAATTGTTAATCAATGTAAAAGTTCAATATTGAATTGTACCATGAATTCAAATTTGACAAGCCAAGCAATTCAAGATCTCCCACTACAACATTTTTGGCCTACGGCCACTCTGGTAAAATGTGGCCTAAAATAGCAGAAAGTATGGCCTTTGATCAAAGGCTACACTTTTGGACTTTAGGCAACACTTTTTAGGGGGTGGCCTAAAAAGGCGTAACCTTTGATCAAAAGCCATGCTTTTCAAGTGTTGCCATATCAGCTACACTTAAAAAGCGTAGCCATTAAAGTATAAAGGCCACGCTTTGTAGCTTGTCAGTGGCAACACTTTTATTTGATAAAGCTACACTTACAAGTGTTGCCTTTGTTTTGGTATTGGGCACACTTCACAAGCGTTGCGTTTTATAGCACCTCTACAACAACACTTAAAAAATGTTGCCTTTGTTTTACTATTGGGCACGCTTCAGAAGCGTAGCCTTTTGTAGCATCTCTATAACAACACTTAAAAAGCGTGGTCTTTACTTTCTTAAGGCCACACTTTTGAAGTGTAGCCATTAATACCATCTCTAAAGCAATATTTACGAAGTGTTGCCTTTGCTAATTGCAAATACACATCTAAATAAGTTGCACAATATATATCCTTGCTCCCAATGACCACACGTTTAAAACATAGCATTCTTGTCTAGTTTATACAATTAATATTTACTACAAATTTTGATTGAAAAATACAATTATATTCTCATACATCCACTAATCATATTATACATCATTATTCTATTTAGATTGTCTCAAAATACTATGTTAGATAAGAATAACTCAAAAATTATAGTACACACAAATTTTCATATGTTCCCTTCGAGAAATAGACTGACTCCATGCTTAATCTATGCTTTGCGACGTCCTCGATCACAATATACATTATTATTCATATCTTTGCTGATTTGTGAGTTGAGCTATGATCCTCTCTAGTTGAATAACATACTATGTTGTTGTAAATACCATCTTAAGTAATGGCATATGTAATAAATCTATTGCTGTTTACTTCCGGCAATGAGTTGGCAAGTTCTTTAAGGCCCTGTACCAATATTAGTGAAGTCAAATGCAAGTGAGATTACAAATATTACTGATATTCACTGAAATGTTATGAAATAAAAAGAAATACAAGCCACGACATGCTAACAGACGGACAATGAGCTGTAACACTAAAAAATAAACTATGACAGTGGCCTAATCAAAGGACAAAACAGAACATATAAAATGATAAAATTAACAAGAAGTTATACAATTGATAGCAGAAAAGGAATTGTAAGTAAGAACCGAAAAGGAGCAACTTATAACTTAATGCATGGAAAGGCTACCATATGTGAAGATTGCAGAGAAAGAACTAAGAGAAAGAACAGGTGTAAATTTACAACAAGAGCCTCTGAGACATTCTCCAGATGTTAAGTCAAATTTTAAACATCAGTTGCCATATTTTTTTGTTACATACATAAGATCAGAGAATGACAAACCCTACAAGTAATACGAGATAAATAGGTGAAGATAATGGAATGAAATTATAGACCACGAGAGTAGGCAAGCATCACATGAAATATCAAAAGTTAGTCATGGTGTCTTTTATTTGCTTACTTCTTTTTGGAATGATTTTTGTCTAAGATAAGCCTGACTCAGTTGATATAATACGTACAGAAACAAGCATATCCCTACCTCATCCCCAACTTAGAAGCATTATTAAATCAAAACCAATTTTCTTTAAGTTGAACCGTTTCTTCTTTTGAGAAAAATAAATTGTTGAACCCTGGCCCTTAAACAAATGGACCGTCAAAGCTTACATTTAGTAGATCAATATCATCTACATTTTAGCCATACACCTTCCAATTATTGAACAAATTGCAGAACCTAAAGAATACCCTGCAAGCAAGGTATCTAAGTCTTGTCATTTTGAATGATATTTTGTACAACTTTCAAACCCATATGGACTCGAGAGGTGTTTTAAAGGTAGTATACAATGACTCAGCCGTTAACCTTCATGTCTCTACATAAGCTATCTCCTTTTGTATTTGTACCTTGAAAGGCAATTACATACTTTTGTGGATTCTGATTGTTAGACAGTGTAGTTGAGTAACAGTAGTAGTTGGGAGATTTGTATTTGAAAATGGCACCAAAGATATATTGATATTCAATGTCACATTCAAGAATGAGCACGCCCTTTACCAATCTGGACACAATGGACTTCTTATGACTTGCATTACTCCTGTAATTTGAAATATGCAAACTACTTCAATTTTCACAGAAACATGATTCAAGCTTTCAAAACCAGCTGCTGTAGGTTACTTGTGTTTATAGGTTACTAGTATTCATCACCATGTCGTTGTCATTTTTCACCCATCTTATGGGAAAATAGAGTGGTTTTATGCCTAGTCCAAACACTGAGGTCATACAGAAGGGCATGATTACAAGGATAAGGTTAAATGGTAGCCTTTTAAGGTTATAAGGTTAAACGGTGGCCGTTAAGGTTACAAGGTTATAAGGTTAAATGGTGGATGTTAAGGTTATACGGTTGGTTATTAAACGGTGGACATTAAGTTTTATGTATAGATTAGGCTTTAAATGGTGGCCGTTAAGGCTAAGGTTATAACATTGTTTACTTAACGGTGGCCGTTAAGGTTATAAGGTTGTTTCCTAATATAAGGTTATAAGGTTAAATGGTGTCCATTAAGGTTATAAGGTTGTTTCCTAATATAAGGTTTCAAGGTTAACCGGTGGCTATTAAGGTTATAAGGTTGTTTATTAAACGATGTCCGTTAAGTTTTATGTATAGATTAGGCTTTAAACGGTGGCTGTTAAGGCTAAGGTTATAAGATTATAAGGTTGTTTCCTAATATAAGGTTATAAGGTTAAACGGTGGCCGTTAAGGTTATAAGGTTATAAGGTTGTTTCCTAATATAAGGTTTAAAGGTTAACCAGTGGCCGTTAAGGTTATAAGGTTGCTTATTAAACGATGTCCGTTAAGTTTTATGCATAGATTAGGATTTAAATGGTGGTCGTTAAGGATAAGGTTATAAGGTTGTTTCCTAATATAAGGTTATAAGGTTAAATAGTGGCCGTTAAAGTTATAATGTTGTTTATTAAACGGTGGCCGTTTAGTTTTATGTATAGATTAGGCTTTAAACTGTGGCCGTTAAGGCTAAGGTTATAAGGTTGTTTACTTAACGGTGGCCGTTAAGGTTATAAGTTTGTTTCCTAATAAAAGGTTATAGTGGCCGTTAAGGTTATAAGGTTGTTTCCTAATATAAGGTTATAAGGTTAAATGGTGGCCGTTAAGGTTATAAGGTTGTTTCCTAATATAAGGTTATAAGGTTAAATGGTGGCTATTAAGGTTATAAGGTTGTTTCCTAATATAAGTTTATAAGGTTAAACGGTGGCCGTTAAGGTTATACGGTTGTTTATTAAATGGTGTCCGTTAAGTTTTATGTATAGATTAGGCTTTAAACGGTGGCCGTTAAGACTAAGGTTATAAAGTTTTTTACTTAACGGTGGCCATTAAGTTTTACTCTTATTAAGAAAGTGGTTGTGCGGGATCAATTATGGTTACACAGCGTGAATGGATTTCAGGATACTTAAGGGAAAGCCAAACAACAAAGATGGAGCATTTAGATGTTTTCGCTAACTTACTACAACTATCAAATTAAGTTCTACAAATTAATAACATATTGATGAAAGACTAAGTGTGTATCAGGTGATTCAAGCCAACACAAGAGCAACAAGATGAACAACAAGGTGCTAGTGAATCGAAATAGGCCACTCACGGCTTCACTAGACAAAATACTAGTGAATCGAAATAACCCCACACGACTTCACTAGACTTTAGATTTAGTTTGAGCAAGAAACGAGATGAACACAATAACAACAATGCTAGTGAATCCACCATTTTTTTTCACAATAACTCTAAAGTTATTCTCTGTTCAAGGTATTACAATGAAAAAGACCACTTTTTTATCCACATACTAGCTCTCCATACAACCAGACCTTACTAAATAGGGATATATTAATTATTACAGTTAATGATTTAAAGAGGTACCATAACAACCTCCTTCAAAATACAAAAACATTTCTTCACATAACAGTTTTAAAAAGAAAAAACTTTGAGAAAACATCTTGTTAAGGTTATAAGGTTATAAGGTTAAACGGTGGTCGCTAAGGTTATAAGGTTGTTTACTAATATTATACTCACTTTTTGTTCAGTCTTTTCAACACTGTATAGGCATTGTTACCCATCTGTTATCGATCTTTTATTCATAACTTCCCTTAGTAACTTTTGATTCATTACTACGTTTTCGCTTCCTTCCCTACCAGTATTCAGCCTTCGCCTGATGGCTAGTCTTTTTCTTTTTTCTTTTTTTTTCTTTTTCATATTTCATTGTCTCGCAGTACAGATAATAGCATAGTAATGAAATATGACCAATTACTGATACTATCAACCCAACCACATTAGTAACCACATCGAAATAGCGATCCAGACAAATAAATCGACAATTTAGGCAAATCGATCATCAGAAGAAGACATGGAAGCTAGATGGTAAAGGATAATAAAAATATGCCTTTGCATAGGCGCGAACAATGTCATTCTTTGAGCTTTTGCAGTAAAGCCATAGGGCGAGTTTTACCACTACTACAGTTAACATGATTGAATATAACCATGCAAGCTGATTCAAAGTCATCTTTTCAGTAGGTTTATTTTCAACTAGTTGTTCCACATCCAGGATCAATACCTGAAAACCTAAAAAATTAAATTATCATGTGATATCAGTTAATCTCTACAAGACTAACGTTAAGTTCACCTGCAATTTTTCTCTGCACATTTTATTACTTGCTCACAATATTAGCATTTTCAAAGGTCAACAACAACTATTCTCAAGTTAATACAACTGTGGAACCAACAATTTCTTAGATGGACAGATAAAATTGGGAATTAAAAAAACTTTCAATTTATATAACCCTCGGGAATTTTTTACTGTAACATGAAGTAAGGACGTTTTGACAAATTAAATGCAAATAACTGAGTGAACAATATGTGATGTTGGAAATAGATTGATAATTGTTTCATTTCATTAATTCAATTGCTTGTGCTAACTAATCCAATAGCTACTAGCTGCTAAGTTTTAATAGGAAAGTGTAATCGCCTTTTCAATCTGCTGGTCTTTCGTTCCCAGCAATACCACATGATCACAAGTAGTTGTGGGGGTCTTTAATTTACTCTCTAGTCTGGCCAATTCTTTCTGCAAATGCTTCTCCAATTCCTTGTCAGGCATTACAACATTGACTTGTGGATTAGTGGTCATTTCTTTGGCACAACAGGCAAATAGAAGTGTATTTTGAGATTGCTCTACATGGCCTCGGGCAGTACCCAAAGGTGAAGATTATGGCAGTTCTGTCATTGCCCCCTAAAGCAGGTTGAAGGATACGAGTTAGCTTAAATCTCGGTAATTGACATTCCCATGTATTCCTTTGCGGCAATTAAGGTAAGTGTTATATACAGTGAAGCTTCAGCAATAAGGTAGTGGAAAAGATGAATTGAATGCACAGGCATGTATATATAAATAGCCAAAGGGTGTACTGGAAGTCCGTAAAGTGGTTAACATCATTTCATGTACTGTTAAACATAGACACAATTCACATAGCAACACTATTCAACACCATAAAGTTTATTTTTGCTAATTAGACGAATGAATAAGAAAAAAAAATCCCCAACTTGCTGTATGGACAGTAAAACTGAATTAATGTTTAAAGACCATTCAAACATGTAGCTAAGCTGCAGCAAATCCAGATGTTTTAGAAAAATGATGTAAGAAATAAGCAATCAACCTTAGCTTGTGAATAACCATTTCCAAAGTCAACAAGCTACGATTAATATGACATCCTTATTTCAGTCTCTTTCCAACTGACAGCGCCTGAGATGCACGTTCACTTCCAGCCAGATCAATAAAATTCTGCATCCAAAAGTCATAAATTTTCCATCATCAATTCACGTGTCCATGTCGAGAATGACGTAGACCCTTACAGTGAGTTAATTGATGCATACCACACTAGTAGAAAGAGTTATTTTGTTGTCCTTCCCTATAAACTCACGAACTGAACTTTCAATTGTATGAAACAGAAGAACAAAAAAATATTAGAAGGATAGTGACTGTATCAGCTGAACTTCCCTATAAATTACCTTCTGTATATAATCATATATGTCTGTGACTGTAAACTCTGTAATTCCATTTATTGTGTATGTATTACCACTGCTTGTTTGCCCATATGCAAAGATAGTTGCTGCATAATATGTTTAGGTAGTCGTAACAGTATCAAATGAATAGTAAATCTATAACAAAATGTGAGAGACATATGACTGGTGTACTCACAGTAGATTCCGCTGACAACAAAAGAGCAATCTCCTTTGTTCCTCCCTCATACATTTCCCTCGTTGAACAATCACCTTTATATACCCTATCTAATCTCAGAAAAGTAAAATAAGAAAATATGTGTAGCATTAGTAAATCATTTATAAATTACAC